>NW_027284357.1:0-25000 GCF_046629955.1 Centroberyx affinis | reverse complement strand
TCCGGTCACGTTGGTGAGGGAGGAAAACCTGGCTGATCTCCGCTGGAGGGGGCGTGTACAAAAAAAACAAAAAAAAAAACAAACAAACCGGAGGACGGAGGATGGGAATGCTGCAGCTGCAACTCAAACGTCTTGTGACTCACAGACAGTTTTTCTTCTTCTTCTTCTTCTGCTGCTGGACAAGAGGTAGATCTGCACTAGGGCTGAACGATTTTGAAAAAATATCTAATTGCGATTACTTTGACTGATATTGCAATTGCGATATGATTTGCGATATTAGAGGTAATGATCATTTTTACATCATTATTCTCATTTTCATTGAAAAACGTATTAAAATGATTATGGTGTGATTTTTGCGGGGATCTGTACCAAACAAAGATGTTTTCTTAAGTCTGTAGAATATGATGTGTAGGCCAGGACATCTCTGCAGCACCACAATATTTCATTTAAAATGGTATTTTGACACATTTCACCTTTAACAAATATTGCGCCTCCTGCGATTTGAAAATTGCAGTAGGCCATATTGCGATTTCGATAAAATTTCGATCAATTGTTCAGCCCTAATCTGCATACTTGATTCTGCTTACTGAAAACAACAAAGCTTCGTCAGGTGTGTCGATCATTACCCACAATGCCATTTAAATAGTATCCCCATACATATATACAGTTCATTCAGTGTGCAGATAATGGGTTGGATACAAATCTAATACCAGTGAAAATGTGAATCAGTGAATTTTTCATCTTGGTTGTAGTTTTTAAAATATCGCTGTATTCTATAGATTTGATCCATTTTTGGGGTTTTCTGTTCCATTAACAAAGTTCAATCATCTGATGCAGATCAATATCAGGCAGCAGACCATAATTCACCGCTGCACCGCCATCTTGGATCACCATCGGGACTGGCTTTCATCTTTCTATATACATCGCTCCTGATTGGCTGAGCTGCCTGCAGGCTCTTAACTCGCCCGCTCAAGATGCCACAGATGTGTCAGAACAAGGAAGTGGTGATGAAAATTGGCTTCAAGCTGCACTTTAAGAACAAACAGCACAGATTTCATCTATTTCTTGATGTAATGATCCATTTCCATTGATAAATAATGAAGTGTACAGTGATTTTCTACTTCTTTCTAAGTGTAACAAGACTCTGGCATCTTCTAGAACAGATTAGCTGGAAATGTGAGTATGTCTCTTAATGCCTGTTGGATTTCTGATTTTGAACACGCTTAGTTTTCTTTTCTGTTTCTTTCCATGTGAGACATTCTTTGGCTTTTTATCTCACCTGCAATAATTCAGTTTCTTCCACGTTTCATCATTTCATTCATCAAAAATGCAAATCAACTAAACTCAAAAGCTGTAAAGCAGATAGTGACCTCTACCTAACGAGTCAATGATTCGATCGGTTAATTCACCGGGAACTAATCCGTCCCTACTGTATCGGCCATGAGGCTGCAGCTTACGACTGCTCTCAGGTCAGTTGTGCTTCAGCCTTCTCACTGTCTAAACAGGACAGAGGGCTGCGTTAACTGATCCAGGTGCTGCTAACCAGTGAACTTCAAATAAACCAGTGAACTTCCAGCTAAACTGTCCTGCTGCCAGCCACACAGGGAGGATTACAGTTACACAAGAGGTTAGGGTCAACCAGGAGACACCCGCTGACACCCAGCTGACCCCGGGTGTCATCCTGTCCTGTGGATTTCACAGAGGGTTAGGGTTAACTAATGACACCAAAGTCCTGCTAAGCTTACAGAGGGTTAATCAGGTGACGATGTCTTACTGCCAACTTCTGTTAGGTCAGAGCCTCAGTTAGTTAGCTACACAAGGGTGAGGGTGAACCAGATGACACCCGAGTGACGTCCCTGTCCCAAAGGGTGAGGGTGAACCAGATGACACCCGAGTGACGTCCCTGTCCCAAAGGGTGAGGGTGAACCAGATGACACCCGAGTGACGTCCCTGTCCCAAAGGGTGAGGGTGAACCAGATGACACCCGAGTGACGTCCCTGTCCCAAAGGGTGAGGGTGAACCAGATGACACCCGAGTGACGTCCCTGTCCCAAAGGGTGAGGGTGAACCAGATGACACCCGAGTGACGTCCTGTCCCAAAGGGTGAGGGTGAACCAAATGACACCCGAGTGACGTCCTGTCCCAATGGGTGAGGGTGAACCAAATGACACCCAAATGACACCCAAGTGACGTCCCTGTCCCAAAGGGTGAGGGTGAACCAAATGACACCCAAATGACACCCGAGTGACGTCCCTGTCCCAAAGGGTTAGGGTGAACCAAATGACACCCAAATGACACCCGAGTGACGTCTTGTCCCAAAGGGTTAGGGTGAACCAGATGACACCCGAGTGACGTCCCTGTCCCAAAGGCTGAGGGTGAACCAGATGACACCCGAGTGACGTCCCTGTCCCAAAGGGTGAGGGTGAACCAGATGACACCCGAGTGACGTCCTGTCCCAAAGGGTGAGGGTGAACCAAATGACACCCGAGTGACGTCCTGTCCCAATGGGTGAGGGTGAACCAAATGACACCCAAATGACACCCAAGTGACATCCCTGTCCCAAAGGGTGAGGGTGAACCAAATGACACCCAAATGACACCCGAGTGACGTCCCTGTCCCAAAGGGTTAGGGTGAACCAAATGACACACAAATGACACCCAAGTGATGTCTAGTTATCCCGCAAATCATACACAGCTTTAGGGTTAAAGTTACAGTTACAGCCAACTTCACAAAGAGTTAGGCTTTACCAAATGACACCCGAGTGACGTCCCTGTCCCAAAGGGTTAGGGTGAACCAAATGACACCCGAGTGACGTCCTGTCCCAAAGGGTTAGGGTGAACCAAATGACACCCAAATGACACCCGAGTGACGTCCTGTCCCAAAGGGCGAGGGTGAACCAAATGACACCCGAGTGACATCTAGTCATCCCGCAAACCCCACACAGGTTTAGGGTTACAGTTACAGTTACAGCCAACTTCACAAAGAGTTAGGCTTTACCAAATGACACCCGAGTGACACCCTGTCCTCTCGCAGATTTAACATAGGATTATAGCTAGATTCGGTTTCTTTCACTCACGTTTCGAAAGACTGGGAAAACTCAGCCAGCGAGAGGGGCGGAGACTCCTGCTCGCCTGCTAGCGTGGTGTCATGTCTCGTCTCAACACTGTCCGGAGCAGTGCAATGAGCCAAAATGGCAGCTCCCGTGACTCATGACATGGGCAAAACTCTCTCTACAGCTGTAGATGTTTCAGGGGGGAAACGCAACAGAGCGCAAACCTGCAAGCAAAACATTCTCCACTGTGCTTTGTAGTAGGCTGGAGTGTAACAGCTGAGCGAGTAGCTAGCTGTGTGAGGAGAACATGCGACACTCTGTACTTAAAAGATTTTCAAGTATGTGTACTTTACTCAAGTTTTTCTTTCACTTGAGGAATACTTTTTTAACCTTTTTTTTTTACGGAAATCCCCCGTCGATTACATCATCGGCGGGTGAGTTTTGGGACTGCCCACAGCCCGTCTCCGAGACACAGAGCAAGTAGGCAGACATGGTGCCGTCTCATAGCATGTATTAGTAAAGACCAATATATGGAGATATGGTTAAAAAATGGCGAAGTGTTCCTTTAAGACTTTTTACTTTTACTCACCACATTAAAAAAAAAAAAAATCTATACTTTCTATTTTCTCACTACATTTTCAAAACAGACTCGTTACTCTCGGGACATCATCATCGGTCCCGAGAGAGTAACTGTTTTTTGGGTTTGTTTGTTTTTTTTGCATCAGAGTAAGGAGGGAAAGGGACGGAGAGAGAAGCAACAAGAGAGAGAGAATTCATGTTCGTGAACTGAGCTGCAGACTCAACAGAAAACCCGGTTTACAACATTAGAAATGTGTTTTCTAGACAACTACTTTTACTTTTATACTTTAAATCTAACACCGTGTACTTTTATACTTTGACTTGATTTGAAATGGTACTTCAACTTTTACCTGAGTATATTTTTAGATGAGTTTTTGCACTTTTACTTGAGTAAGGACTTTGTGTTCTTCTGCGTCCTCTGAGCCTCACACAGGGTTTAGGAACAGCTTAGGTATTTGAAGCAACACAAACCTAATAGAGTCACATAAATCTTTCTAGTTGCAGCCTAAACAGTGCAGACTATAATTCCCCAAAGCAGTGCGCATGGCAAAAAGCATTACACACACTGACAAACCGCACCTGGCTCTTATAGAGGAGCTCAACATGTTCACATGTGCTGTAAAGGGAACAAGGCAATTACACCAACAGCCAATCAGCTCTGATAAAAGCTAAACTGCTGCTGACTCATTTAAGGCCCGGAGCTCGTTAACGCTGACTCAGCAAAGTTCACAAACCATAATGGCCTCGCAGCAAAGAAATTAACAATATTACAGCAGCATAATGAACAGCTACAAATTAAATAACAACACTACAGCAGAATTTAAGTGGGTTTTAACATCCAATTTGGGTCACTGCACAGTATATTTGACATCTGTACATATTAGTAGATTTACTAGTTTGGTATATTTAGTGGATATATCTACATCTGTCTGTAATGCTATATCAACCTTTGTATAATATGTGTATAATGTGTATAGTGTATAATGTGTAATGTTTGTATAATGTATGTAATGTGTAATAACTCATGTATATAATGTAACCTGTTACACCAACAACTCCATATTTATTCCAGCATCTTTGAACTCCGGACCATTGCACTATTGTCCTTTGCTTACAAATTCCAGTGTTGTTTACATATATATATATATATATATATACTTTTTTATATATATGCATATTTGTACATAGTAGTTAAATGTTTAGGTTTACCTCTGTTCATCTTGTTGTCCTTGTTTTTAGCTGTATATTTATTCTGTGTAAGTACATTGAGAGCAACGAAAAACCAGAGTCAAATTCCTTGTATGTGAACATACTTGGCCAATAAAGCTGATTCTGATTCTGATAAATATAATCTGACTTTCCCCACATATGTGCACATACATTAGATTCCCATATGGGTCTTCAGCAATAGAATGTAACACCAAATTCACGATAACGTCCGTTAAATAATCAATAAGAGCTGCTAATTAACCGTGTTGCTGAAAGCGTCTGAGAGCCAAATCAGCGAAGCATCACAACAAGCAGAAACAAAAACACCAGGAGAGAGAGAGAGAGGAGGAGAGGAGAGAGAGAGAGGAGAGGGCAGAGAGACAGAGAGAGAGAGAGAGAGAGAGAGAGAGAGAGAGAAAGAGAGAGAGAGAGAGAGGATTGACAGCTGTGCAGAGTCTAATTGAATCCCATGACAGCTGCTTCCTCACTGGACTCTGCTGTCAGGTGGGAAGGCGGCCGGCGAGTCCCGTCACTCAAAAGCCTGCAGACTCTGCTGCTGATTGGGCTGTGTGTGTGTGTGTGTGTGTGTGTGTGTGTGTGCGCGTGTGTGTGTGTGTGCGTGTGTGTGTGTGTGTGTGTGTGTTCACCCCTTATCATTTGATCACACCTACTGCAAGCAAAACAGCAACGCTAAAAATCACACACCAACAAAACACAAACACAAAACACGTCAACAAGACACGGTCCAATCAATAGTCATCTGAGTCATGCCTGTTTATCAGTGTATGTGTGTGTGTGTGTGTGTGTGTGTGTGTGTGTGTGTGTGTGTGTGTGTGTGTGTGTGTGTGCACCATTCGTCTGACCCCAGGCAGTCTGTCAAGGTGTTTTAATGAAGGCCATAATTGCTGTTTAATGTGGTGATTATGGAGCCGCAGAGCTAACGGCTAGCAAGCAGAGCACCTGAGGACCTGAGGGAGGACAGGCTGATCTGTTCCATCCATGAGCTTTAACACACACTTCCTGCTTACAGAGCAGAGCAGAGAGGAGATTCACATTCAAACTACACAGTGCCAGTGAATCCATTCATATTGTACTCTTATTTCCACTTGCCATATGTCTCTAATTATTGTATCTTACCTATTTAATCAATGTTTAGATTGATGGAATAAATGTCTTAGGATCATTTAGTAGTACTTTTTAGGGTCTTAGGTTGGCCTTAGGTGTTTTGTAGGTTGTAAGTGTTACTGTATAATACATGCACTTTTTCAAATCTAGAAGTGTTAGTAAACCCCTGTTCTCAAGCTTCAGATAGCTTATCAGGGTGTCCCATTTCACATATCTCCATTATGTCTCATATGATTGTACTTGTATTTTAACTGATTTGTGATTAAACTGAACTGAACCAAATCTAAATGTCTGTTTTGGATTTTTAACGTCCTTTCTTGGCCATATATCTACAGTACATTCACATATTTGCCCGTCTCTGCTGTAAAATGGTAAGAAATTATAACTTCATAATGTAGGGCTAAAGTGGTAATCCTTGAGATCCTTGTATTTTCGATTTTGTCTCCATTTTTGTTGCCAAGCACTCATAGGAAAGAATGGCGATGACGCGGCAAAAAGGCAGCACCTACAAAGTGTGGTACAAAACCATATTTCTTCTATATTTTCTTATATAACTTCTATGAAATTCCGGTAACACTTTACAATAAGGGTCACTAAGTTAAGGGTTAGTTAATGCTTAATAAGCAATGCTTAATAAGCATTAACTAATCCTTAATTAACAGTTAACTAATGTGTAATTTACTAATGGTGTTCATGTTAACTAAGGTATTAATTTATACATTATTTAATAGTTTATAAAGATGACTATTAAATAACACCATTAGTAAATGATCACCAGACACATTAGTTAATTGTTAATTAAGGGTTAGTTAATGCTTATTAAGCATTAACTAACCCTTAATTAATGTACCCTTATTGTAAAGTGTTACCGAAATTCCAAACAAACGGAAACGTAAAAGGCATCACTTTTTTCAGATGATTTTTCCCAGGAAAGAGCTACCTGACACCAGCTGTTTAGAACAGACAGTGGAGAAGCTTTATGAACTGGATATAGGTTGACTGGAAAGAGTGGCAAAATGGACATTTTTCAGATTACTACTTTAAAGATTGACTGATAATATCCCTAGGCAGTTAGAAAACCCTGCTCTAATGCTAACAGGTGTAAAGAGAGAGTGTTAGCATGGCTAGCCAGTTAGCTCGACCCTGCTAGAACCTGAATAGGCCGTATTTTTTACTTGCTGGCCTGTCTTTACATTAGTCTTGAGGAGTTCAACTGACTGGAAATGATCCGAGAACAGAAAAAGGTCCTAAAGAGCTAAATCTGCTGAGTGAAGAATGACTGAAGTGATGTGCATTTTAATATCGCTTCTAATATCCTGATTTATACAGCTGAGCATGGAACATTTCACCTACAACCTCTCACATACAGGTTGGTCCCAGTCTCCTTAGCAAGGGCTAAAACTAATAAAGCGATAGTAATAGTTCTATTTGTTCTACTTTTGCACAAATTGTAAGTCACTCTTAGTAAGAGTGTCAGCTATATGTCTAAAATGTAAAAACACACAGTACTCCCTGACAGCAGCAGAGCCGTGTAGTATTCCACAGCAGTACAAATGAAAAGGACATTTCCACAGAGACCTGATACCATATTCTCCACATCCTCCAGACGTCCAGGCGTGTCTGACCTGCCCAGTCTCCACACGGCCGTACACACCTGAGGAGAACGGCTGGATTTCAGCGTGTGGTTAAAAAGCTGGTTTGGCAGCCTCTGTGGGACCAATCAGAGCAGAGTCCGTCCAGCTCAGATTCAGATTTCCTGCTGTGAGCTGAATGTAAAGCTGTCCGGCCCCGCTGACATGTCAGCTCCGCTTCGTTACAGGAGGACGCACTCCGACTTTTAGAGAAATTAAAATCCGTCGTGTCAGTACTGCAACATTTTTGGCTTATCTCATATTTTAGAATATTGTTTTGTTTGCTGCTGAATGTTTTTTGTTTTTTTTAGATCAACTGCTGCTTCATCCATGTAAAGCATTCTGTAATCTTGTTTTTAAAAAGAGCTACTACTGCTACTACTGCTACTGCTACTACTGCTACTACTACTACTACTGCTACTACTGCTACTACTACTACTACTACTACTGCTACTACTACTACTGCTACTACTGCTACTGCTACTACTGCTACTGCTACTACTACTACTACTACTACTGCTACTACTCCTACTACTGCTACTACTACTGCTGCTACTACTAATAAAATAATAATAATAATAAAAATAATAATACTGCTACTACTGCTACTACTAATAATAATAATAATAATAAAAAAAAATAATACTGCTACTACTGCTGCTAGTACTACCACTACTACTACTAATAATAATAATATAACAAAAATAATAATAATCATACTGCTACTACTGCTACTACTACTAATACTGCTACTATTACTACTCTACTACTACTACTACTACTACTACTGCTGCTCCTACTACTACTTCTACTACTACTATTACTACTACTAGCCTACTACTGCTACTATTACTACTTCTACTACTACTGCTACTACTACTTCTACTGCTACTATTAGTACTACTACTCCTACTACTACTTCTACTACTGTTACAAATAATAATAATAATACATTTAAATGATAATAATAATGATTACTTAAATTGAAATGGGCAAATTTAAAGATCTGAAATATCAGCACAAAATATCAACTACCAGAGGCTCCATTTCAGAAATATCAGTATCGGTATCGTCCTTCAACAGCCGATATCGGTCAAACCCTAATCCACACAGTCACGCATGAAGGGATGAGAGCCAAACACAGCATGAGACAGGAAGAGAGAGAGAGAGAGAGAGAGAGAGAGAGAGAGAGAGAGAGAGAGATGAGATGGGAGAGAGAGAGAGCCATGGAAAGATGGAGATAAAAAGGGAGTGAAAACGAAAAAGAGTGAGGAGAGAGAGAGAGTGAGATGTATCACTACACCTCCTTCTCTCCTGCTCTAAATATAAATCCTTAAGGAAAGCACATTTTTCAAAATACCTCCCAAAAACAGAGCGATAACGCTGAATCACCTAACTGTCCTGCCATCGGTTAAGCCAGATCGTCTTTTAAACCTGCTTCTCATTATTATCCCAATAATGTATGTGTGTTTATGTGTTTTTGTTTCCATTATATTAACTCCCATTAGTCACTTTTCATAATTATTTCATGAATGGTTTTTTTTGTATGTTTTTTATGTAATTATTTTAAGAGGTTTTTGTTATATATATATTATTGTTGATTATTTGTACTGTTGTATTGTTGAATGATTTGGCCATATTGCTAACATTCATAACATTAACATTAACATTAACATAACATTAATTAACATAAAATTCATGCCAATAATGCAAATTGAATTTGTCGGAGAGAAAGAATAGAGGAAAAAAGGGAGGGAGAGAGGGATAGAGAGAGGGAGAAAGAGATAGAGAGAGAGAGAGGGATAGAGGTAGAGAGAGAGAGAGAGAGAGAGAGAGAGGAAAGCTGGGTAATGAAAAGAGACAGGAGGGACGGTGGCGAGAACGAGTGCAGAGAAAGAAAGAGAACAGTCAGAGAAGGAGGTCGAGAGAGAAGCCAAGCGTGAGAAAGGCAGAGAGAGAGAGAGAGAGAGAGAGAGAGAGAGAGAGAGAGAGAGAGAGAGAGAGAGAGAGGGAGAGAGAGACATGGAGGTTGAGTGGGATCCTGGGCGACAGCAGACAGGAGCGTCCTTGTACAGTACCAGACGCTTCGCTCTTCTTACAATAAGAAACCATGGCACTGCCTGACTCCAGCTCTCTCTCTCTCCCTCTCTCTCCCTCTGTTTGCCTATGTCTCTCGCTCTTTCACTCCCTCTCGCTGAGCTCCGGGCAAACATGACGCACAATGACTTCTGATTTTAGACACATCTGTGTGATGAACGATGGTGTAGGACTGTTCATCTGTGTTGTGTTAACTTGTGGTACGGTACACAATACTGAAATACAGAAAAACAACAGAGATTTTACAATTTCATCACCAATCTGCTCCCAGCCATCTGAGTCTCCATCATGGAGGAACATGGAGAATTGTCTGTCAGTTAATAAAGTGTAAATGTGTATGAAGCAGCTGTCAGCAGAGAGCAGCTGAGTCAGCTTGTTGTGGTGTGGCTGTAGATCCATTCAGTAACGTTCTCAGTAAAAGTGAATAGTGTGATAAGGTGGATTTGTTTCCAAATGTAGGTTACTGTGACACAGTAAACTGTCTTGTCTTTAGCCCTAGTCTCTACTCCAAAACATGAAGAGTTGGAGCTTGAGAAGAGTCAGCTCAGTTAACCTGAACAAACTGTTAGCTAGCTAACTAGCCAGCAAACACATTGATGTTAATATGAACACGCTAACGCTAGCTGCTGCTAGATACGTTAGCTAGTATGCTAATCAGATGTGTTAACAACAAGACAGTGATGGTTAGCTGACCAGATGCTATGGTTAGCTAGCTAACAAACTGACATTATCGAAACACTAAATCAATCAGATGGATCCCAGTCAGAAACAACACTGAAACTAGAAAATGTGTTCAGTAGGGCAGACCTCGCCATGTCTGAAAACACCCCGCAAGGAAGTTATGCGCCACGGCCACCACCACGCCCCCTTTTGGCCAATCAAAAAGGGTTGGTTATGGGCCAATCTTCCTTGGCCCATAACCAACCTTCATACCAAGTTTTGTGCAAATCCGTGC
The DNA here is from genome assembly GCF_046629955.1 of Centroberyx affinis. Taxonomy (NCBI): domain Eukaryota; kingdom Metazoa; phylum Chordata; class Actinopteri; order Beryciformes; family Berycidae; genus Centroberyx; species Centroberyx affinis. The sequence goes on along the minus strand of NW_027284357.1, from coordinate 14,353 downwards.
CCAACTTTTTGCTTTATCCTGCAACAGACGGACGGACGGACGGACAAACACACAGACATTACCTCCTTGGCAGAGGTATCTAACCATGAATACTGAAATCTGTTTTAGACGGTCAAGTGGTACATTCAGAAACACAACATGTTCACAGCCACTGTTGCCCAAGAGCTGAGGACTTCCAGTAGAGGGTGCGTTACATCACCTGAAAGCCCGCTATACTGAAACAGGCAAAAGATACTCCATAACGTTTCAACTAAAACTGGTCTTAGACAGTGGAGACACATACTATGACGTAATATACCTGTATATGACTGTAGCCTATGTGTTAATATTTACCTACATGTATCTGTATGCCGTCTAGGGCTGCAATTAACGATTATTTTCATTGTCGATTAATCTGTCGATTATTTTCTCGATTAATCGATTAGTTGTTTGGTCTATAAAATGTCAGAAAATGGTGAAAAATGTGGATCAGTGTTTCCCAAAGCCCAAGATGACGTCCTCAAATGTCTTGTTTTGTCCACAACCCAAAGATATTCAGTTTACTGTCATAGAGGAGGAAAGAAACCAGAAAATATTCACATTTAAGAAGCTGGAATCAGAGAATTTTGACTTTTTACTCAAACCGATTAAACGATTATCAAAATAGTTGGCGATTAATTTAATAGTTGACAACTAATCGCTTAATCGATTAGTTGAGAAGCTCCACTGTGGCAGTGGGAGCCTTGCTCAAGGGCACGTTGACAGCAGTTCTTATGGGAGTGGAGGAGCACAGCGACCAACAGTAGAAGACCGTGGTTTACTGGGCAGCTCCATTGTTTGACTGTTGAAATTGTACAAATGCGAAGTAGGGCATTGCTGCAAAAGAGCAGGGAGTTCAGCAAAAACCATCCTCCGGGAAAGTCAAGGTTTTAAAAAATATATATTTCATCATCTCCCTATTTTCCTTGCAGGCGGACCTGGTGGAAAAAATAGACAAAGTGAGGCAGAGTAATTCTGGAGGCATTATAATGTCGCCATGTGGGCTCAGTGCTCCCAGCAGGACGGGGACGAGCTCAGCGCCGATGAGTCAGAGCGCTGCCTCTGTTCCACCGGCCAGGCTTTAAACACACATTAGTCAATCTGAAGGAGGCAGTGGGAGGGAATTAGCCTGCCATGCAAATGAAGAGGGCTGAAATACCTGCCCGGTCCCAGGGGAGGAAGAACGCATCGAGTGTTTAAGTAAGTGGCTGAGTAAGTAAGTAAGTAACGCTCAGATCCCCAGGGTTTTCACTTTACATTATATCCCAACATGACCGGGCTTCAGGGACATGAAACAGACCTGGAATTACCACAGAAATCCAAAATGGTGTCGACTTCATTTGGAAATCATTGGACTTTCCAGAAGCTTATGTTGAGGATCCTCAGTGGGAATTAGTGACTACTACTAGAACTAAAACTACTAAAAAAAACAAAATTGTCTAATGGTGGAAATCCCAGATCTGGGTCAGCACCAAAATCTAATCAACTGATCTTTGATCTGTCAGCCAATTCAAGACTTTTTGAGAGATCTTGCAGACAAGACAAACAGACCAGCAGCAACCAGGATTCAAAGCAACAACGTGGAAGTATTCACAAGTTTGTACTTGTTTGAAGCAGTTAAGACGCCATGATTGTAGTTTTCTGTAGACTTTTGCTGCTCCTGATCAGCTTTTTCACTCTTTACACACATAACAACATGCTCATCTTACAGCAAACCAAACATTGTAATATCGAGTCCGTGACCGAAGCCCAGGTTCACAAGTAGAGTTTACTGTCTAAAAGCTGGGTGAACAATATTTTCTGTAGTATTTACTGTGTGAAAACTGCGGTGAACGGTACTTTCTGTAGTATTTACCGTCTGAAAGCTGGATGAACGGTATTTTCTGTAGTATTTACCGTCTAAAAGCTGGGTGAACGGTACTTTCTGTAGTATTTACCGTCTAAAAGCTGGGTGAACGGTACTTTCTGTAGTATTTACCGTCTAAAAGCTGGATGAACAGTATTTTCTGTAGTATTTACCGTCTAAAAGCTGGATGAACAGTATTTTCTGTAGTATTTACCGTCTAAAAGCTGGATGAACAGTATTTTCTGTAGTATTTACCGTCTAAAAGCTGGATGAACAGTATTTTCTGAAGTATTTACCGTCTGAAAGCTGGATGAACATTTACAAGCAGGAAGCTCGTATCTACCGCCTTTCCCATATGACATGAAACGCAGCGGCACAGATCAAAGCACATTTGAACGACACCTTCCAACACACATCAGCTGTGTCCGAGAGCTAACTCACTTCCTGTCGGTGTGGTCGAGGCCGCTGAGCCTGACGCCTTCGATCTGCTCGTTGCGCTGGCCGCAGGTGTTGCCGTAGCTGTCATATCCGAAGACGAGGCGAGCGGCGCCCCCGGTGACGATGGTGAACCCACAGATGCTGCCCTGAAACACAAGACACAAGCTGCCGTTAGCGTCCAGGACGGGAAACGACCGGCGGGACGTTCATCTACTCCACCGGTTACTTTGGCAGGTAGACGGCCATCATAGAGAAGTCACAGTTCACCGGTGGAATAGTCAAATTGTCTGGTGTGTCATAGGGAGGTAAATTCAACATAACATCCGGTGTAGACTTTCCTACTTTATAAAGCATAAATTACAAAATATAAGCAAACTATGTCACTGGATTTCAGGATGTGTCCCCACTTACAGAGTCTGAGGGAAATTCAACTACAAATACATGAGTTTTGATGTCTTGAACATCACAGAAATCAAATAAGAACTTCATTTCCCATCATACACTTGCCACATTTTACGAATCCATCGCTTCCTGTGCTTGACGTGCAAATTCAAATTCAAAACAACTTTATTAATCCCACTAGGGGCAATTAGTTACGAGCAGCTTGTTGTACACAGAAAAACACAGTAACATCCAACAACATACAAACAAACAATACACCAAGGAGCTAAAATGTGGAATAAAATCTATAAATAATGTTGATAAATAAACTTGGTAAACACAATAAAAGATCAGATAAAAAAAACCAACCTATGGAGCATTTAAAAGTCGGATTGCAGAAAGGGGATAAACGATTTTTAATGGCAGTTAGTTTTACAATTACAGTGCAATGTAAATCTATAAAACAAGCAGTTGTTTTTCACATTATAATGGTCGCAATCAGGTACAAACACGCCACTACCTAATGTTAGCAACCTGGACGATAGATGAAGTTTGGCTTCTTCCCAGTACGAATCAACAGAGAACTTCCAGCATGGCTGCCAAAGCTCTAATGTAGCGTCCTATGGTGCAAATTTGTGATCTTCTGCACCTACGCCATTTTAAGGAAAAGACTGTGAAAAATCATTATCATTTATGTGTTTATTACATTTTTGGAGAGATGCATGTAAAGACCTACAGCGAAGCTACAGCAGTACTTTAATGCAGAACTGTAAATTAACCTTTAGTGTGTGCTTCTAATTTGGGAGGAAAGAGCGACCAGACGGCGGCTGTTTAGAACAGCAGATGGAAAAGCTTTCATGAACTGGATATAGGTTGAATCACTATGGTGTTATCACAATCAGATAATGAAAGGAAAATGTCATTGATTATTATTTTAACGGGTTGAAATTGTCAGTTGTGTGTTTATAAAGTCCCAGTTTGCTCTATTCTTGTTTAAACTCCATTTTTATGTTTATACTCTATTTTCTTGCTGTGTTCTGTTACTGTTACACAATCTTTCCTCGGGGATCATTACAGCTTCATCTTACCTAGTTTTGTCGACGTTTCAGTTGTAAAATCTCTCTCTCACAGCGTTTTCGACCAATCAGATTGCTTGTTTGAAACTACACAGTACAGTATAATGTGGAGTAGACTGTATATAGTGAGGCTGAACCAGTCAGCTGTCTGTTGTTGGTGTTTTCCAACAGGAACAGCAGGAAAACTCCTCAGTCCCAACGTGTCAGAGAGAGAGAGAGAGAGAGAGAGAGAGAGAGAGAGAGAGAGAGAGTGTGTGTGTGTGTGTGTGAGAGAGAGAGAGAGAGAGAGAGAGGAGAGTGTTGTGATGTGTGTGGGAGAGAAAGTGCATATGTCGGTGTGAAAGAGAGGGGGAAGAGAGAGAGTGTTTGTGTATGTGTGAGTATGCAAATGTGTGTGTATGAGAGAATGTGTGCATGTGTGTGTGTGTGAGAGAGAGAGACTGAAAGAGAGTGTGTGTGTGTGTGTGTGTGTGTGAGTGAGAGTGTGTGTGTATGTGATGTGTGAAAAAGAGAGTGTGAGTGCTTGTTATGTGTGTCTGAAAGAGCGAGAGTGTGTGTTGTGTGGGAGAGAGTATATGTATGCGTGAAAGAGAGTGTGCATGCTGTGTGTGTGTGTGTGTGTGTGTGTGTGTGTGTGTGTGTGTGTGTGTGTGCGCGTGTGAAATCTCAGATCCTTCCTCATTTATCTTTCATCTTTCCCTTCGTCGTGTTTTTAATCTGCTGCTTCGCCGAACCGAAGGAAGCCAGACTGAAAGTGGAAGACGACGAATCCTCCGATCTGACAGACAGACGGAGGCGGCGTTTTGATTTTTTTTTTTTTTATCATAACGAAATAAATAAATCAGTTTCCCTGATTCAGCCAGAATGATAACAGCTGACTGAGCTTAAGTTAGTCAATCAGGACGGACAGAATTACAGGTGGAATCAGGTGGAAATACAAGAGGAAATAATGAAAATAGAAACAAAATCTGACCAGTCAATCTGTCAAAACATTCAGAGCCAAAGTTCGGTATTTTAATCAGGGTTCCTACGCAGGTCTGGAAAGTCTGGACAAGTATTAAAAATGAATTTGATCACTTCCAGGTCTTGAATAGTTTGGGAATTTGAAAAAAAATGTCTGGAAAAGTATGGAAAATGTTGCGGTTCAGGTCCGATACACACATAATTCTAGCTTTTATGTTGTTGTAGAGCCACTTTGAGTCCACAGTTTTTGTTGATGTGAAGAATAATGTTCAGATAGAGGGACGCTCTTATTACCCAGCCGCTGTCAGCATGCATTATATCAAATACCCACCAAAATCAAATCCGGTCAAGAACATAGGGTCTGGGAAAAATATGGAATTTTAAAATGGAAAGCGTGTAGGAACCCTGCCAATCATCTCACATATTCTCATATTTGTCTCTGTGAAGAACAATCTTCATCTATACAGTGATATGACCTAGTTAGCAGGGGCAAGATGTCTGTCTGCGTAAATCATATTGAACACCAGACAAAATCTTCAAAACAAATCAAGGTCTGGAAAAAGTATGGAATTTTTTAATTGAAAATGTGTAGGAACCCTGTTTAATCTTATTAGCTCCTTTCCCACATGCAGCTTCACCCAGAAATATTCCTTAAATTTTATGTGGAGCCGGAGTCGATATTCCGGAAAAGTAGATCGGGCAATTTCCCCGCTCCTCAATACCGAGTGAAATTCCCAAGAATCTTCCTTTGTGACGCTAGTGTGAACAAAACTCGTCAGATTCCCCGAGTCGAGCGGCAAAATGTTACGAGAGTCTGACGTAACGCGCTTTCAGGTAGAGCGAGCGGACCAATCACAAGAGACTCTGGGCAACGACTCGCTCACTGCGGCGTTTGTTTGGAGCGGAGAGCTGAAAGTTTGAAAACCGGAGAAATGAGTGAAATTTGGGTTTTCTAAAAAATGTCTGTAAATGGGACGGAGTCAAGAAAGTCGCAGTTTGTCGTAAAACTGTTGAAGTATCAGACTGTGAAAATACGTAATTAGAAAGACTACACACCCAAAAGTGGCGTAAGTGACATCATAACTTTCTCTCTCCACAAGCTCCCAGAGCCTGAAGCTCAGTCCCTCTCAGACAGCAGGAGTATTAAACACAACCTGGAAGGTAGACAGTAAGAACGGATTTAAACTGCTTTAGGATAGTTTCAGTACAGTGGGGGCTAACGTTAACGCCATGCTGTGTGTTTCCTATGTTTCCTTCATGTTGGTGTCGGTGAGACAGAGATGTAGTTCACTGAGCCTGAAACACTAAACTAAACCTTACTTTACTGTTTTACCACAAACTGACACTTTCTTCACTTGCAAAATTATCTTTTAAATTGACAAAACATCATATGTGTAATTCATGGCGCAATTCAAACGGGATCAAACAATTATTTGTCTCTCGCCGCTGACTACCGTACATATTTTTTCCGAAATAAGGTCCCATGGTGGACAGAGGAAGGGGAGGGGCTTAGGCTGTCTCGCTCCCATTTTTGCAGAGGACTTGTGGGCGGAAGTATAAACAAAATGACTTCACAACTTCTGCCCAAACTTCTGTGTTACACGATAAAATATCCGTGCTTCTTTTGTCCCAGCTCTCCCCTACGCTACGCTACCACTTGTCACAAAGCAGGAAAATGTCTCCTAAGGCTGTGAGAAAGCATTTCAATATTCAAATTCCAGTCAAACGTCTAAAAATCTGAATGAATTTTTGTTGTTTTGTTTTTTTTAACAGCAGATTGAACTGAACACATCCCTCTTACTCTTCTGCTAGCCTGCTGGTTTGTTGTTAGCATACAAGCTAGCTAGCACTGCAGCATCATGGCAGAAAACACTGAAAAGCAGGTTGCCACTCCTCCTAATTTAAAAAGCCATGTTTGGAAAAAATTTGGCTTCCCTTCAGTAAAAGTCCAGACCCAGTGATTTACTCTCATCTTCTCTCTTCAATTTTAAAACAAAACACCAACCCAAATCCTTCAAGAAACTGAAAAACAGAATAACCGCATGATGTGAATCAACTCCAGATACATTCTCCACCTGTTTAAAACGCATCGTCCATTCATTACTCCCTGCTTTCATGTGTCAATATTATGTAAATCGCATCATTAATATTCAAATTTCTGTCGAATTTTACTCAATTCAGTCAATTCATAGTCAAATTTGAATTTTTAGGTGTAATTGACAGCTGTAATGTCCAGGTGTCCAGATTGCAGTGAATGTCTTCACATGACACACCTGAAGCTTCACAACACTACGCTCCAAAATACTGGCCGCCTTGTAAAGGTGGAGGAGGTGTGTTTGGTTTTGTGCTCAGAGTACACAGCACTACTGCTAGCTTGCAAGTTTAGCTAGGTTTTTTGTTGTAAATTTCTCTTCACCCATCATTTCAGACCCCGTCCTCCTCTACTGCTTTTTATTTTGTCACAGTTAGGGACGCCGCGATCAATCGGCCAGCAATCAGAATCGGCCGATATTCAGTATAAATATGAGATAATGCTTTATAGTCGCCGATTGCAAAAACCGATTGATGACACAAAACACGTGAGCCATTTCTCAGCGGAGTCGGTGTCACTGTCACATGCTAACTCACCTCAGAACATGTCAGCGGTGTGGATGTTCATTAAAAACACAAATCTTCATGGACAACCGGTAACGTCACAGTCCGTCCCGCCCGCTACTTCCCCTCATTTAACTCTCTGATTATTTAAATCAGTTCATCTCACGCCATGTGTGTTTGTTTACATAACGCTCTGCACTCTGCAGGCTGTCTGGAGCTGAACTGGATGACGGTCCAGACCCTGACAGAGGAGAGGCAACTGAAAAGTCCCATTTCTCTCTCTCTTAAGAACATTCACTTATACAAAAACAAAGACTGAAACGGTTATATATCTTCAGAGGGAGTCTCCATTTATTTAACTGACTCAACAACACAGGCGAGAGGCAACAGTCTGAGTCAGAGTCTCTTCTCACTAAATCATGCTGCGCTACCTAGAACGCACATGGTTTTGTTTACATAATGATCAAGTAAATATTGAGGTAGAAAAAAAGAAAATGTGGATACTTTTTAACCAGGACTCAATTTGATGGATGAAATGTATGTAAAATGGAAACTGTTAGACCTATGATAACTGCTATACCAGCTGCTATAACAAAACAAAAAAACTATCGGTATGACGATCGGCGATTGGCGGTAAAAAACGTTATCGAGGCATCCCTGGTCACAGTATTTGGCCAAAAATGTCTCATATAATTTTGGGTGACTGGATACAGAAATAATGAACTTCTCCATTCTATCAAGAGGAACAAATGACAAGCAAACTGGTTCCCGGATGTTTCGTGAACGAACTTAACCAAGCAGACACACACTGTTCCCCTGATTGCTTAAAGCTGATTGGTTAACTGAGTTTACACACATAACTAGCTCTTGCACTTTCTTGCCTATATCCAATATTTTGCACAGACTTCTATCCATTTGAAATGATCTTCTCTACACGTTCGGTTGTGACCAGCTGTGTTTTCTGACACGTATTTGAATTGTTTTTCGTCGGTGTGGTCGACTTCCCAGGTCGACTCCTCCGCTCCGCTCCGCTCACAAACTCTGTCCGCTCGCCTTCCCACAATCCTCTGCAAAATTTATATGCATGCAAATGAATGGGGATTGTCACTTCGCCTGTTGTATTTCCCTCCCAGTGGACTTTCACTGCAAGACCAGCATGTGGCAGAAACATCTGAGCTCCGGCTGCATTTTACTGAAACTGCCAGCGTGAAGCTTAATATTTGTGACAAGAAAATAAAATATCAAGTCCGGCAACCCACGATGTTACGAGTTAAAGGAATATTATGGTGGTCTCATATTATGATAAGGTCACTACAAACTCACTAGTATGTCCCAATAGGAATATTATAGGAATATTATAATGATGCCATAAGGAAAAATACAATCAAGCACCATGAGGTCACTATAAACTTGTCATTTCCCTATAAGAATATTATAGGAACAGTACAGAAAAAATACATAAAATACCATAAGGTCACTCGAAACTCACTATTGAGCACCATAGACACACTTTAAGACCCTATAGGAATCTTATAGGAATATTATACAATAGTGAGACAATAAGAGGTGAAAAAATACCACAAAGTACCATAAGGAAAATCATAGGAATATTACAGTGACACCATAGAAATAAATACTAATCAAACACCATGAGATCACTGAGCTCACCATGCCACTATAGAAATATTATATAAACTCACTATTGTGCCGTGATACCATAGGAGATGAGAAATACACTAAAGTACCATAAGACCATGATAAACAGTGTTCCTATTGGAATATTAGGCTAGGAGAATTATAGATGAAAAATACCATAAAACACCATAGGTCCACTATAAAAACACCTGTCTCTAAAGGAATATTATAGGAATATTACAGAAATATTATGGTGATGCCAGCCATGGAAATACCATAAAGCAAGATAATGTCACTTTAACTCACTACAAGACCCTTCAGGAATATAACAGTGATGCATTAAAGGTCACTATAAACACACCATGTCCCTATAGGAAGATTATAGGAATTTTACAGTGACACCATAGAAATAAATACCATCAAACGCCTTGAGATCACTATAAACACACCATGCCACCATAGGAATATTATAGTGATACCATAGAAGATAAAAATACCATAAAACACCATACTATTGGAATATTATAGGAACAATATCGATGACAAATACCATAAAGTACTATAAGATGACTATAAAAACACCATGTCCCTAAAGGAATATTATAGGAATATTACAGAAATATTATGGTGATGCCATGGGAATATCATAAAGCACGATAATGTCACTTAAACTCACTGTAAGAGGAATATAATACACACTGATACATTAAACTCACTATGAACACACTATATCAACATAGAAAGATTAGAGGAATCTGTGACCCCATAGAAATAAATACCATCAAACACCATGAGATCGCTATAAACTGGCCATGCTCCTATAGGAATATTATAGGACTATTATCGTGATCCAACAGCAGATGACAAATACCATAAAGCACCATTAAGATCACTATAAACACACCATGTCCCTATAGGAAGATTAAAGGAATATTACAGTGACACCAGAGATGAAAGATGCCACAGACCAGGACAACAGACCAGGAACATTAAAGGAACATTATAGGGATATTATAGGGGTATTATAGGGATATTATAGGGGTATTATAGGAATATTATAGGGGTATTATAGGGGTTTTCTTTACCATGCCGACGCAGAAGACGGTGAAGAGCAGGAACCAGGGCAGGTCGGTGCAGCTCCGGTCCTCCAGCGGTCTCCATTCTCTCTTTGTCCTCTGGAAGGAGACAGAAAGCACCGTGACAGACACATCAGATACCCAGGCACACAAGCCGGACCGGGCCGAGCCGTGCCGAGCCGGGCCGGGCCGAGCTTCCCCTCCATCATCCCCCACTTTGAAATAAAGACTCTCCCCGGCCCGGTTCGGCTCGGCTCTATTCCCCATCCCGTGCAGCTCACACACAAATTGCACATTTATGCATTTGCAGGATTTCTTTCTTTCTTTGGCTTTGCAGAAACCGGCCACCGGCGCACCGGGCGGTTTGTTTACCAGGAGGAGCGGGGTTATTTCTGGCCGAGCTGCAGCCTGCGGGCTGCCCGGTACCGGAGCCTCCTACGGCCGCAACAACAAAGACATTACATGACATTTCTCCGTGCGTGCTGTAACGCTGAGCACACACCGCACGGTCCAGAGCAGGCCCGGCAGCAGCGGCTCTGTCTCCCTGCATGTCTGTCCGTTTTCCCCGGAGCGCTAATTGGATTACGGCTGCTGGCTCTAATCCCAGCTCGGCCCTCGCTGCTTTATTCTATTGTTTTTGCTTTCACGGACGCGCAGACCTTCATCCACACGGTGCAAAAAGACGCACCGACGCTTTGCTCAAGGGCACCGGGGCGGAGAGGGGGGGTGAGGGGGAGGAAGGGGGAGGAGGGCGCCGGGTCTCCGTGCCTTACCTCCGCGCTACCGCAGCATCCCATTGCAGTCGGGCTGGATCTGCCAGCAGCCAGGCGCTACAGCACAACAACAGCGAAACCCAAACTTGCAGGGAGTTGACGGCAGCCTGCGTCGCTCAGCCTGCATGCAACTGCGCAGCGTCCGGCCGGCCGCGCGCGCCCACTTTACTGCTGTGATGGCTGAACTGGTCCGACTGGTGAAGCCCATCCACAGCGCGTGCCACCGCGCGCTCCGTGCTGCCTCCAGGTACGTTCAGGGATTAATAGTTTAGGATTTGTCGCACCACACTTCCTGGTGGGTTGATCAGGTGCAGCCGGAAAAGGGATGTGGCAGCCATTCATCTCATTGCGCATGCGCAATTGGTACCCAGGCAGATAACGGAGCGGAGGATGGGAGGACTTTTTTTTCTGAATCTTTATTCTGGTTTTACATCACGGGTTCAGTTGGGTTTGGTGAGGTGTGGCAGTCCGATTAGATTCTATATCTTCTATCATTATAATTGAGAGTAAATATCAAGTGAAAACACCAGAAATAATGATATTATATAATGATATATTACATGATGAAACCATGAAAATACCATAAAGTATGGTAAAGGTCACTACTGAGTATCAAATACACTATAAGTTAATATAACAATATTAAAGGGTGTTACAGATTTATCTCAGGAGGTTAAAAATACCATAATATACAATAAGATCACTGTAAACTTACTATTGAGTACCAACACACTGCACTATTATATTATAGTGATAGTGTACTGCTGACTGTACTAACGTGCACTCAGTAGAACAGAAAGTGCATAATGTAAAGCTCACGTTATTACAGCACTAATATGCATAGTATAATAATATAACCTAGATATATAAACTACAGTCTTCTGACAGCTGACTGCAGAATTTAAACTGAAGTTGACTCAGATTCCGTCATCCAGCAGCATAACTACAGTATTCAGTTACTACACTTTAGAAGGATATTATTCAAATGGCAGCAAAACAAATTACCTATATAGAAATATTATAGGAATTTGATAGTGACACCATACCAGATAAAAAAAAACACAACGTAGGCTACGATACGGTCACTATAAACTCACTATTGATTATTATAGACATACTGTAACTCCCTATAGGAATATTATGGAGTTTTGTAACTCGCTACAGAGTAACACACACACACTGTAGAGTAACTCACTATAGGAATATTATAGGAATATGACAGTTAGACCATAGGACATTAAAAAAGACTATGAAGGCCGCTATAAAGTCACTATTAACCAAGACACACTGTAAGACCCTAGAGTACTACCATAGGAATATTATAGTGATACCATAGGATATTAGAAAGATTAGAAAGTACAGTAATGTCACTATAAACTCACTATTGAACACCATAGACACACTGTAAGACCCTATAGAAATATAATAGGAATATAATAGTGGTACTGTAAGAGATGAATATACCATAAAGTATTATAAAGTCACTATAAACTCACTTTTGAGCACCACAAACTATACACAAACACTATAAGTCTCTATAGGAATATTATAGGAATATCATTGTGATTATTTGGCTCTGAAAGGCCACAGAATAAAATTCAGAGTTATTTTCCTACCTTCCTGAGCCGAACCTGCTGGGAGCCTGTGGAGAGCCTCTTGGGGTCCATGGTCCTGGAGGAGGTCCTGGATCCTGGAGGTCCTGGAAGTCCTGGAGGTCCTGGAGGTCCTGGAAGTCTGGGTGGTCTTGATAGTCCTGGAAGTCCTATAGAAGTGCTGGGGGTCCTGGAAGTGCGGGTGGTGCTGATAGTCCTGGAGATCCTGGGGGTCTGGGGGTCTTGACAGTCCTGGAGGTGCTGGAGGTCCTGGTCGTCCTCCTGGTCCTGTTGCAGCATCAGACTGAGGAACGGAGCGCTGCCAGCCTGAACAGCCTGCAGAGAGGACAGAAAGCCTTTGTCCTGTTGTTTACTGTTGTACCAGGGGCCAGTGTGTGTGTGTGTGTGTGTGTGTGTGTGTGTGTGTGTGTGTGCGTGTGTGTGTGTGAGAGAGAGAGAGAGAGAAAGAAAGGGAGAGAAAGAATGTGTGTGCATGTGAGAGTGTGTGAGAGTTTACGTGTCTGAGAATGCGTGAAAGAGTCTAAGCGTGTGTGAGCCGTGTGTGTGTGTGTGTGTATGTGTGTGTGTGTGTGTGTGTGTGTGTGTGTGTGCATGTGAAAGTGTAGGTGAAAGTGTGTGAGAGAGTGTGTGTGTGAATGTACGAAAGAGTGTGTGTGACTGTGAGTGTGTGAGACAGTTTGTATTTAATTAAATGAAAATCTAATTCAAAACTTTAATATCAAAGGGCTGAATATTGCACAGACAGATCATTCAGACTTAATATTGTTAATGAAAAGAATTGATTTACATTAAAAACTGTTTTCTTCAGATCAGTTTGTGTGTCAGACTGGATCTGAGCATCATGTCAGTCCCGGTCTGAGTAAATCCACATCACTAATCTGCTAATATTGAGGATTTACTGGCAGTTCTGTTTGTGGCCACTAGAGGTCAGTGCAATGCAACACCTGGAAAGACTGCTTCTGTTTTATAAGCCGAGTAAGCATCTTAATCCACTAAATTAACATAAATATTATTTTATCAATTATCTCTGCTGTCAACCAGGTGGAAAAAGATTCATTGAAAAGATTTTTTTTTTTGTAAAGAAAAATAAATACATTTGTAATAAAGGAATTACTCTACTAGTCAATATTATTTTATATATTTCAAATATATTCTAATTGATGGTGTAATAATAACATCATTAATTAAAATTGTATCACACCTCTTTCAAGTAATAATCACCGGTTGAAATATTAATGTGATGTTACTGAATTATCAAGGAATTTTTTACATGAAGAATTTGTCTTCATCTTCAAAACATTCAGAGGGAAATTTTATTACAGTTTGAAGTTATTACATCAACACTTACCACAAGCTGTTACTGTAATAACTTCACATTAATGTGACAAATCATCAACATAACAATTTGTACTTGATAGTGTAATAATTATAACTATCAGGAAAAAGGGTTTTATTATGTTAATGGAAGAATTGATGCCCACTGGGATGAGGAACTCATCCCAGTATTACATTTATCAAATCTATTAAATCTATTAAATCTAGCAAAGCTAGCAAATCTATTAAATCTATTAAATCTAGCAAATCTATTAAATCTATTAAATCTGCACATGAAAGAAGCACTTTAACATTCATTCATTGCAAATGAAACGTTTCTATTCATTATGATTTATGTTTTTTTTTATATCATTATGGCTTTAGTGTTTCATGGTATTGTTTTTATTGTGGTTTTGTTATTTGGTCTTTTTTAATCTCCGGCTGCACATAAAATTTCACTTAGGGGACAATAAAGGTGGAACTGAATTGAACTGAACTGAACTGAACTGAACTGAACTGAATTGAATTGAATTGAATTGAATTGAATTGATTTATTACATTAACAGGATCATAACACTATCAGCTGCAAAGTGTTACTGTCTTAATGGTTTATAATACTAATGGG
>NW_027284356.1:0-44869 GCF_046629955.1 Centroberyx affinis | reverse complement strand
CTTTACACTGGGGAAGAAAAGTCCAGACGAGAGAGTGGCAGTTTGACAGTTTATTCAATCTGCAGGTTGGGAGCCAAGGAACTCAAAATCTGGATGATTACACAGAGTTTTATAGTGTTGAATATCCATAACTGTGTTGATACAGATAGAATATAATAAAGCAATTGGTCAAAAGGTATAAGGTCATATGAACAAGACAGAACAACCAATTATAATTATAGTTCTAGCACTTTAAGGAGATTCGTAATAAGAGGTGAAAAACCTTCTAGAAGACAACAAGTTATTATTTTGTCAAGGCTGCTTGGTCAGTGTTTTCTATGAGATTTGGTCATTTGCCCATTCCAAGCTTATGGAAACACACAAGATGTTACTTTAGTTTAATTTTATAATGGTGAAGCAGATTCTGTATTCTTGAGTTTTAGGCACTTAAGGTGAAAAGGGTCAAAGGTTACATATTAAGTGAGCATATAGGATTGTTGCTTAGTATTGGCACTTTTCCATTTCTTCCTCAACACCAATGGAAATCTCCTTTGAAAATTAAATCTTAGTGTAGTGCTAGGCTAAATCCCTGTTTGAGCAACCAGCCCTTAATTTATTAGTTTAGTTTAGTTTTCCCCTCCATGATGATGTAACATTGTTGTGATTATTTTTTTTGCTGTGTTAAAAAAAGCTTCTTTGTCTCCATCGAATTGACCCTCACACTAAAAAGAGATAAAAAAAAAAGAGAAACAAAACAGACGAAGCGAGAGGAAAACAGATACACACACACTCACACACACATACACATACACATACACATAGACACATACACAATGAGTGTTTGGTGAGTGTGTCTTTGGCAGATAGGAGTATCTGTTGCATTTTTCCTCTCCATACAGCATTAAGCCTGAGTAAGAATGATTGGCAGATGGGTGTATTAGACCACCCACTGCCAGAGTGTGATAATCCGACACAGTGTGTATTGACCAAAGACACACTCACAAACTCTTACAAACATAATACACACAAAAAAGCACACACCCTCACACACACACACAAAGCGCTCACATGCACACCTTATACACTCTCACAGCCATCCATTCCCAGTTAGTCTTTCCAGATAGAGGACAGTCTCTTAATATGCTTTTGTGAAGTTGTAGCCCGTTCTAAACCAGAGCTGAGCACAAGTCAATCCCTGTATGAGCCCAGAAAAATTACTTTTTAAAATCCCTCCAAAAAAAAAAACTACTGAGCTGAGCGACACAAACCAGAGTCTCCACTGCAGGAAAACAGACATCTACCTGTCAGCCGGAGAAAAATCTTGCATAGCCCATGGAAATATTTCAGCTTCAGGGTCTCAGGCAGAGCTATGTATACTCACTTCTATGCAGACACAGTGATGTTGTGGTAAATAAAAAAGTGGGTGGTTGGTGATCAACAACCACCAATATACAAAAAAATACAATGATACTTCAGAAAAAAGCATTAGTTTATGCGTTTCACCCTACTTAGTAAGATGTATGCTCTAAATTTACATCATAATGATTTATGTCAGCCTAAAAAATGTGGGTACATTTTATAAATAACAATATAACTGGGGTAAACTGATTTTAGGTGTGTTTACCCTCCACCACATCCCTGTGCATACATATCATCGCTGTGAAAACTCCAAAATCGAAATGCAAAATCTCCAAAATGTCAAATTTTCAGGAACTAAATAAAATAGCCTAGTTTTTAGGTTGATGACAATGCATTTTTGAGTGTACCCCCAATGGTTTTGAAAGGGTTTAGAGATTTTCCTCAACCCATAGAGGAGCATGCAATCCTTCTACTGACATGGAAAAACACCAAAATGGCAAGAGTGGCAAGGTTTTCACACGACAACAGCGAGACGCTCAAAAGCACAGTAAAAGCAATTTTCTTCATTTCAGATGTCACAGAAATGCCTCTTTGTCCCCCGCAGTGCGCTATCATTGAATCCACAGAGTAGAAATACCTGAGAGACAGTTGGGCCTTGGTGCTTTCTCCACTCGACTCTCGGTGTCGGTGATCGTTACGCCTCAGTAAGCACAGCACAGCAGACGATCCCGCACTTGACATCGCTACCAGGGAATCACTTGAAACTAACACCTCTGTCTGGGCGACGGGAGCCGAAATGTCTACGGTAACACTGGGAGAATCAGATAATCAGGAAAACATTTGGCATTTACATTCACTCACAACTCCTCTCTCGCTTTCTCTCTCCATCTCTCTCTCTCTCTCTCTCTCTCTCTTGCTTTCACTCTGCAACAATTTCACTGTTTTTGGGGGGGTTGGCTCGTTCTCCTCTGTACCTCCTGAACTCTCACGCAGGCTTTGATTGGTTTTGGCAGCAGATTGGGTAGTTGAGGCCTGTCCAAGCCGTTCCTGTACGGCTCCAGTCTGCACCGTTGTAAGTGTCTAACAGATTAGGCTTCGGCTGGCAGATACTGGAGATCTAAATGTAGAAAGAGTGTGTGTCTTCTCTCTGACACACACATACATACGTGCATAAACACACATAAATAGGAACAGGCTTGCATGTACACACAAGATCTGATGTCTTAGTAAAGGCAACTTATCATCTCAGTCATATTCAAGGCAAAGTGGAGAATGCCTTAAAAGAAAAATCCACCCTAAAGCACTTTAACACCATTGAAAAAAACTGTCATTGGTGATGTACCTTGCTTTTCTGGGCCTATTTTGTTAATTGTTGGTGTATTTTTCTTATTTCTATGGATAACTGGCCAAATGTAGACAATGTGATGTCACATCAAGATATTTCCAGTGCAGCTACAATGCGGTTTGATAGCAGAAAATGTTTCAAATTTTCAAAAACATCAACGTCATGTTTTGGTGTCAGTCCCTCAGAATCACAGAGTGAGGGCTTCTTTCTAGATTTTGCACCAAGAGACGTTCAACAATCATACAGGGAGAAATCCATCGTAGAAGAGGAGAGAGACCAATTTCTCCACCATCAGTAGTGGAAAATAGACCAGAATACAATGCAGCCACAAGACATGTTGTGTTTTGAGTAAGGGGCTTGACCTTTTCTCGACTGGAAAAATTGTCTATATCACTATCTATATCGCTATCGCTCTCTCCGCCTACATATACTGAATCTAACAAGTTCAGGCACGTTCTCTGAGGGTTGTTGAAATGCATTCTGGTAAATGTAGGAAATCGCGTAGACTGTTAGTGTAATCTAACAGTCTAGAACGGTAAATCTAACAGTGTGAGAGAACCAGAGGGTGGACATTTCCTGGAAAAGATGACTCGTAGGCTAATAATTAAACTAATATATAACAGTGTTATCAGCAATACTATAATTATGTAATATAATACGGTAAGAGTATAGGGTGGAATTTTCCTTTAATTTGAGGACAGAGGGCAGCTTTGTTAAAAACACTCAATAAGGTGATTACCTGTAAATCAGCCAATGAGCAGAGAGATAAAGCCTCTCGCTGTAATAGATAGTCACCACTCTCCCACAGCAAAGCTTTTCTCAATGAAAGAGGAAACGTGGGACCCACAATTCATTTGCTTATTGTGATGAAAACGTTCGCCCGCCTAAAACATTGTTTGGAAGCGTCTCTTCTATGTAAATGTAAGCAGCGGAAAGGCATTATATTCATGCTCTGTGTCTTTATTGTGCCAAATCTGCCAGCGGCATTTCCAGGAAGGAGGGCAAGTAGATGCTCACGCTTTCTGCATCAGCAAGAACGGGAGGCTTTATTCCACACTGACACTGATGCTTTTTTTTTCATCGATATGTTGCGCTAGCTGTGTCAGTAGGTTTTCACAACTTCAGCTGTTGTAGCAAGTCGCAAGTTTTTTGTCACCATGCAAGGCAAATTATATCAAGATATAAGACTGCTGCACAGGAGTTGAAAAATAACCATGCGGCTCTTATTATCCTTTATGTAGCTGCGTGTTACTGGAGGGAAATGTGGGGGGAAATGACGCAGATATAAATTACTCTGCAGTATTGATGGTTGACATGATTGGATTCAACCGTTTGACGAAGTGAATACCTGCCAGCGGGACGAGCGGCTTTCACTGACAGAAATGGTTTGCACTAGCAGCTGAAAATTGCTTGGATATTGATGGACATGGCTTGTTCTGCCAGTGGTTGGTGTGCATGTGTGTGTGTGTGTATTATGTGCTCTTTCTAGTGCATTCCTTCATGGATGTGTTTGTGTGTGTATATACTGACCTGTATGTGTTCTTCCAACCATTCCGCATGTTTCAAAGATGCTAGATGGATGATTAATAGCACAATATAATTCAAACAGACGGGATATGACATTTTCATCAGGAACAATGTGTTTCTCCTCTCTGCTGCTTTAGAAACATCACTCATTCGTCTGCTAGAAGGAATATGTAGATTTTCCAATGCTAAACCTCCCAAATAATCCCAAATATTTTTTTCTATTACCAGTCATTACCATCGATTTGACAATAACATAACGTAATAAATGTGACATATGTTGTTGACCTTTATTGTAGGATAAACCCCTTGAGATGAATCATCTCGTTTTCAAGGGGGTCCTTTAAACACAAATACATCTACAATACAACAAACCGAAAGAAAATTACAGGTACACATAGACACATGCAAATACATATACAAAGGCTCCCACGCCCTCTCTATGCCCTATATGTAAACCTGTAAAAGCAGGGTTTGTTGGATTTGAAAATATGAACACACATAATGACCTGTCATAGCAGCTAGTGTCCCAAAAGTGTCAAAACACAATAGAATCAACTCTTTGACACCATCATTTGTGCAATTCAGTGCAAATCCATGGCAGATCTATGGGAAATTATTTGTTCTAGATGATCCTGATGTTGCAATAGCTGTTTCAAATTTGAGCGTATAGGCAACAACTGATCCACCACCCAAACATGGAGAATTTTCCTGGCTGGCAGGCTACTCCTTTCAACCACCAGGTGGCGCGAGTCAGGCTCTCTGTCAGTTTGTTGGTTTATTTTAGAGGCCCGTCATGATCAGGCCAAAGAACTGAAGCCCACAGTCTGTTACGTACATACAGTATACTGAATTTAACATTTCTATGAATTTCTTTTTTCTCTCTTTTATGAGCTACTATTTTAGAATTTAGAAATTACATTTTCCATAGTGATAGAAGATAGTCTAGGCTACCGAAATGCAAGGCAACAATAAGCATATTGTCTCCCATAAATGATGTAGTCCCCCTCACGACCAATCAATATGTCACCTTGTTTTGAGCGGTAATTGTTGCGCCACCATAAGGCCAATCAGCGTATTATTGCTGGAGTGCAGTGAGATGCATCATTTCCCCACATTTAGTCAAAATCAGACCAGTGGTGTCTGAAATATCATGTGACGGACAGACAAATTAACAAATGTAATGAAACCTCAATAGTAAATCCTGGCGTTTTACAGCCACTGGCAGTTAGACCAGTTTGGATGAAATGGCTGGGCGCAGTATGGAAATACATGTGAGGGAAATCTGCTCTCCACTGAATTATTGCATAGTTTATGACAACATATGCTTTGCATGTAGCCATCTGGTATGTTGCTCCTTAGTGGGGTCAACTCTTGAATGAACTTGTCTCAACATGCCAGCATGCTTTGTAGTTGCAGTGGAAAGAGAGAGAGAGAGAGAGAGAGAGAGAGAGAAAGAACGAGAGAAAAAAGAGAGATTGAGTTTTAACAAGCCTTCATCAATCAAGACAGTGTGTAAACAGATGGCTTCACACCATAGCAGGACATGAAATCAAACAACAAAGTGTAACCATAACAAGTACAGAGAGAAGTGAATGTACATTACATCATACAGCAGGCAGGTGTGCACACTGGTGTGTAAGAGGAGCTTTAATGATGTATGGAGCCGTCCCCCTCTGAGTTGCTTAGCAACACCGAGGATTTGTTTCTGGAAGAGGCTGCTCACCGGTCCATCGTTCATTCAAACTCTTTTTTTTTTCATATCCCCTGCTCCCAACAACTGTGTGGCTCACATCAAATCCTGGATGCAGAGAAACTTCCTGAAACCAAACTAAAACAAATATGAAGTCCTGATCATCGGCCACTAATCCCTCAGCCTCCTAGCTTCAGTCTCAGCCATGATGGTTTCGCCTTCTCCTATGCAACTAACTTCCTCATAACGTTCTAAACTCTCCATCGAAACTAGATCACAACAAATCAGCTTCATCCATCTAAGGAATGTCACTTGTCTAAGAGAATTTAATCAGCCAGTTCAACTCAGCTTAGTTTGAAGTACTGTGCTTTTTGTTTTGAAACAGCTAGATTGATAACACATTCTTTCATTTTAATTATGCTGCCAGGCAGGAGTGGTTTAAACTACTCCATCTAATTCAAGAGCTTGCTTATGAATGAGCTTCATCAGATGTTGCTGGTGCCTCGAAGTACAGTATAAAACCCAATGAGGTTTATATTAAATGCTTTGAATGGGTGATGTGGGAGCCAAGAACCACCGAACGTGAAGCAGAGGGTGGTTGACTCCGCAGAATCCATTCAAATTATTCTTTGTGGAACTCAAACTGTATTGTCCTGCTCATATCATCGCCACTTCACAAGGATTAAAAACAGGGAGCATTTATTCAGATTTTCAGGCATTTTTGCATTTGAATGAAATCTTTTTACTTGCTATATTTCTGTTTCCCTTGTAACAAAACAAATCTTCAAATGATTCAAACTGAACAAATTATCCTTGAATGTCAATCAAATCTAACTTTGGCATTTTCACACAGCAAAAAAAAACAAGGAATCCTAGAAAACAAATGCCATTTTTCCTTTGGAAAGTATCAACTTAGTTTAATTGGCTCTTGATTGATTCTTACGAGTCACACTTGAAGACACTTTAAGTTGGAAAAAGTAGCCTATATTTACCTCTTTTGCTATAAAATGTCTTGGTATCATCAATAAAGTAAGACATCTGGTTCATTAGACATAAAGATTAACACTGTTTGATTTTACCCTCTTATACTGCAATTATGATTAAACATGTATTTTTATTCATAAATAGATATGCTATTTAGAATCTCTTCCCTTGCCCTACACAGCATACAGCTGAGCTCACAAGTTGGTACTTGTAACACTCACAAACATTCTCTCTCCTTTCTCTGTCACGCTCATTGAACACACACACATGCAGGCACAGGCACACACACACACACACACACACACACACACACACACACACACACACAGGCGCAAAGATACTCTCATTTTACATCTGATGTCTGCATTTGGCCCATTGCAGTGCACATTTGCATTTTGTTTTTGTTGAGTTTGTTCAGTTGCATTTTTGCATGCCATCTTAATTTTCATTTGTTTGTTTTGAAGTGAGATGTGTTTATACTGTAAGTCTCTTGGGTTTTTTGATCTGCACAATCAGTATTTTTTCTCTCTTCTTTCCATGTTTTATTAATTTTACATGTGCAAATAAGTCAACTCCAAACACCCGAGGGTCTGATTTATACCTGGAACACGGGATGGGATTCTTATCGTTAAACATTATTTTACTGTTCAAGTAAATAGGACAATCCTCAGTAACAAACTGACAACTGAGAAGCTTTTCTAGTCCCATGAGCCAGTAGGATTATGCCATGCTAACAAGTCTTACTGTCACTGTAGCACTGGCAAGGGCAATCAGTAAATATGGCAAGATCTAATAATATTAAAACTATACAACTAACTAACTAACTCTCTAGGAACCATCAAATTGCATACGGTTTGTTTCAAATAACATACAAGTAATAACTAATACAGCTTAGAATTATATATTAGTAACAGCATGTCGATAAACACAGTCCAGTATTTACTATACTGATACTGATATTTTTCTATTGAAGCTGCTGATAGTTGATATTTTGTGCCAATATTCAATATCTTTCATTTTTTCCATTTCCCTGCCAAAGAATTACAAGTATTCAGGGTTTTCCCCCCAGAATTGTATCTTGGCAAAGCCTCTGAAACATTTTTATCACGTGACACTAAAATTCATTGAAATCCGCACTAATGAAATTCTCCCAGCAGCTCTTAAAGGCAGGATGACTCAACCCACCTATTCAATGGCAGGGAAACTCTGGGATACATGAGGCCCTTGAATGAAGAATCAGTACAAAAACATTATTGAACAATAAACAAATAAATAAAATGTGCAAAGAAATACAATTTCATTGCAGGTTTTGCCAGACATCATATTGGCCGTGGATCACAGGACTGGCCAAGATCTGATATTTAATAGCAGATTGCTTACACATAAGCACTCTGCTGCCTTGAGACAGATTCTCTTCAGCTACTGCATGTGCAAGTACGTCTGAAACTGCAAGCCACTGATGTTCTCCCGGAGGTCCTCAGTCCAACAGGCCCCCTGTCCTGCTGCTTCTCTGCAGGTGAAGTAAAGGATGGTCAGTGCTCAGGATGAAGGAGCAGCTACAGAGTTAAGGACAGAAACCAACCAGGAGCTCAGAGTAGACCGTCACCCCACCGCACGTCTGTAATACCACCACTACTACTACTAATATTACCACTAATACATTACAATGGCTGTTATTAGGCTACTATTACTATAGCACTAGGCTACTACTCCTACTACTACTGTTACTATTACTATAAGTATAAGAATAATATAAAACACTTTTCAAAAAAGCCAATAAAATTCAATAAAAGCCAAAACAATTAGAACAAAGGAATAAAAGCAATGAAAACCACAACAAGTGAGTGAAATAGAGCAATTATAAAACACTGGATTTTTTTTCCTGAGACTATACTGTAAGATTTGACATTCCAGGAGAGAGAGCGAGAGAGAGAGAGAGAGAGAGAGAGAGAGAGAGAGAGAGAGAAGGGAGTGTGAGGGGCGGGGTTGGGTGTGTGTGTGTGGGGGGGGGGGGGGGTCGTCCTGGCTTACCAGGAGGCGGTGGTAGTGGAGGGTGTGAGCGGGATCATGTGCGCTGCTGCTCCGCTCCTCTCCTCTCCGCTCCGCTCAGCTCCGTCCTCGCTGTCCATGGTGCTGAAACGGAAACTCCGGGAGCGCTCGCTTTTTTTTTTTTTTTTTTTTTTTCTTACCCCGCCATCCTCTTTATTAAAAGTCCACTGAAATGCACGTAAAGCGGAGTAACAAGGAGTGAAAATGAAGTCTTTCCTCAATGCCTTAAAAAAGGAAGGTAAGAAGCCCGTTCACTTTTGTTGTAGTTTTCATCTGAGCTGTTCATTTTTCGCTCCTCCACTTTCAACTTACGGAAGGCTGAATACGGAACACTTTGCTCCCTCTTTTCTTTTCTTCTCTTTTCGTTGAAAAGTGCTTTCGATCATTTGAGGGATCGTGTTTTCTTGCCGTCGCTGCTACAGAGAGGCTGTAGGTAGGTCGGCGCATATTTAGGTTACAAGAATAATCCGCGCGTTGTGTCTTTTGCGCGGACGGAAAGGAGACAGCGGTACGGCACTGGACTAGTTTTTAGGTCACAGCCAGGAGAGGAAAAACGGGACTCCACTCTGCACAAGGTGGAGAAAACACCCACAGACACGAGTGTGTGTGTGTGTGTGTGTGTGTGTGTGTGTGTGTGTGTGTGACATTCCCCCCTCACCAAAACAGAACCTGGTCAGCCCGTCCATCTGCCTGTGTGTGAAACCAGTTGGTGGCTTGACGCTTTGATTCATCCGCTGCTATTTTCTCAATGGAGACGGAGACTCGCGGGCGGGCTGTGCAGCCTATAGGCGTGGAAATGTTCGCTTTTTTTTTGCAATTGAGGAAGGGGAAAAAAAATAAATATGAATATGTTTTACGACATGTATTATTGATTATGAATACCATATAAGTGAAATGGCGCGTGTTATTTTAAAGTCTTTGTGTGCCATATAGCCTATGACATTGGCAATATAGCGAGAGCAGTTATTATTTGCGTGTAAAATGTTTGCAGGAGGCTGTGGGAAAATGAACTGCAAGGTTGCTAGTTTGAGTCCCAAGACCCAATGAATATATGTAGTAGTGAGATAAATCTGAAAGATGATTAGAATGATAAATATGAAGAAGTTGATGATGATGATGGCAATTATTATGCTTATAATGGTGATGCTGATTAAGATGATGATGATGATATTGACAATGATGACGATTAAGATGATGATGGTAATAATGGTAATGGTGGTGATAATTAGGTGATGATCGTGGTGGTGATGATGATGACGACGATGACGACGATGATGATGATGATGATGATGATGATGACAAAGAACCTACCAATGCCATAATTTAAATTCTAGTTGGTAATATAATTTCTTTGGTTTGAGTAATGGAACAGCAACATTTTGAATTGAATTTGTCTTGAATTAGTGCCAGAAAATTGCACGTTTTTTCATTTTATATTGGGTAGATTTCTATTCTATTCTATTCTATTCTATTCTACAATAGCTATGCCCAAAACTACCTCACTGACTTTCAGCCTCTCAGCACTATTTGGCTTGCATGGCCAACACACATCCTACAGGCGAGACACACATCATGCAAGTGAGAGAAAGATGTGAACTTGACTCCAGTAAGAGCTTAGTGTATTAACACAGTCGAGTGTGAAAGCCGTCATTTAGCTTGGCTGAGCGGTGAGGGAGCCGGACCTGCTGACCTCTGACCTCTGACCTGAGCTCTCTGCGTTCACAAACATTTAATGATATGGATTCCACTGATTGCTTTTCTATCTGTTACATAAGATGCTGAGATTGTTTTGACCCCCTCTCCAGTTTAGTCGCTGTTAATTTGTGTGTGTGAGAGAGAGAGAGTCAGTGAGTGTGTGTGTGCGCGCGCGTGTGTGTGTGTGTGTGTGTGTGTGTGTGTGTTTAGTGAAAGTTTATAGCTGCAAAGCTTGGCCCAACACCAACCTTGAGACCACATGCGCTACAGACACACACACAAATAGCCTGGTGGCTGCTAGCTCCTTAATGTGTTAGCTCATTAGATGTTAGCACCTCTTCTCTTGATCAACACTTCTGCTGTAGACAGAGAGAGAGAGAAAGAGAGAGAGAGAAAGAGAGAGAGAGAAGTCTGGGATATTTGTCTGGGAAAGTGATAATGACTCATTCCGGCAGCCAGGAAGCTAAGAGCAGGAAACAGCGCTGCAGCTAGCCAGCATGAATGCTAACTTCGCATTATTAATCGACTCATAAGTGGGAGAAGCTTTTGGAATGGCTGCAGGCCCCTATTATACTTCTGCCGTTCCCTCGCTGTTGTAATTGCGTGGAGAGCTGGTGGTGGCAGTTGTAGGCCTGTCGTCTCGCAGTGTAATGGAGGAATACATCCACGGGGAAATCAAGGCCAACCCTCCATTACGGCTCCGTCCGACAGCAAGTGTGGCTACAGTGGGGGCCAGAGGAACTCAGCTGTCCTGCCTGTAATCCCCGTAATCATGCTAATGTTGACCGGAGAGAAACCGCCGTGGAGCCGTGGAGCCGTGGAGCTGTGGCCAATCACCGATCATGATTGAATATGTGTGTGTCTTTACTGGAGTGGAGCCCAGAAAGAGAGAGAGTGAGAGAGAGAGAGAGAGAGAGAGAGAGAGAGAGATTACATTTTGGTGGATTGATCAAGAAAAAAAGATGGAGTCTGAGAGGGAAGACAGGTAGCACTGGAGGATGGGTAGAACGAGGGATTAATCAGGGATGGATGGAGAGTTTGTGGAATGGGAGATAGATAGATAGATAGATAGATAGATAGATAGATAGATAGATAGATAGATAGATAGATAGATAGATAGATATTCAAACTTTATTTCGGACTTACAAAGGGTCCATAGCATATAAAAAGAAAGAAAACAAGACATATAAAATAAAACCACAACAATCCAGATAGACAGGTAGATAGATAGATAGATAGATAGATAGATAGATAGATAGATAGATAGATAGATAGATGTACCATGTATAGTGTGTATGTCCATACATACATGCATCTGTGTACATACTGTATCTTTGCAAGTCTCTGGCGTCTTTGAAGGAAAAATAGCACATCAGACACAAAAAAGTATGCTATATATACATCTCCACCACCCTCTTCCCTGTGGCACAGGAGTGCTGAGATACACTTTGCTTCCAGCACAGCGCACTGATGGCTTAGTGCTCCAGACTCATTTAAGGACAATCATCTCAAATTGAAGATTGAATTGGGATGCGTCCTTCACATTTCACGCAGACAACCCTGTTCTCATGAATGAGGCTTTAAAGTGGTCAATAGATGCACTAAATAGAGTGCAAGCAATTGAGCGGCGGTACTCCTGAGGATGAAATACTACCAAGTCAATATGCACAATCGCTGGCTTTTATAATGTGTTTTCAGGCAAGACTGATGTGCGCAGCTAGTGGGAATTCATGTCAGAATACTGGGAATCTTAAGGATGCAGTCCAGAATTAATATGACCATCTAATCTTGGGTATATTCACATTTTGTATTGTATGTAGGTGAAATGTAAAGGTAAAATGCCCTTCGCTCATCACAACTCAGAATGTAGGACTGTTTTGCTACAACTGTTTTTCACGTGTAATGTGACATGGGAAATTCACTATTCACTTGCCCTCCTCCACAGAGAGGCCAGGGGTCAGAGGTCATCAGCGCCTCTGTAGCTGGTGGGACTTTAGTGTCTTGCTTGAGGAAAACTTCAGCAGGGCCGATGCTTGCCGCCCTCAAAATACACGTAAATATAATTTTTAGTGGACAAGCTCAGACAGTGAATTTCAGAGTGAAAAAAAAATCTTCAGTCCAATAAATTCCCATGTAAACAGCATCAGTAGTGGGCCAACAGCATTTTAACAGGC
Organism: Centroberyx affinis; assembly: GCF_046629955.1. Lineage (NCBI taxonomy): Eukaryota > Metazoa > Chordata > Actinopteri > Beryciformes > Berycidae > Centroberyx > Centroberyx affinis. The sequence goes on along the minus strand of NW_027284356.1, from coordinate 32,067 downwards.
AGCACCAAAGTGTAATTATATACACTAATGGACAGATAGTATTGTATATTGTTGCTATGAAAACCTTACTGTATATCTCCCAAATGTCAGCTTTTCAGAAACTAAGAAAAACAGCCTTGTTTTCAGCTTGACCACCATGCACTTTGGAGTTTGGAGTCGACAACAGCAGTATTTACTGCAGATTGTCACTAGTGCTGGAAAGGCCAGATTTAATGGGTTTGAATCCAGTGAGCACGGCAAGAGCAGCTAACAGTGGTTCCAGTAAACCTTGACAAACGGTTGCGATTTGAAGAAGACTCTGATCCGAGGTCAGTTTGACATTTTCCTTATTAGTGGCTGAGAGGGCATGGAGCTGGCCCTTTGTCAGTACTCAGCGGCAGCCTTCTCACTTGGTTTAGAAGGGTGAGCAATGCTATGGAGAAGTAGTGGCGTCCTAGGGCTACAGGGTAAGTGTTGTCATGTAAAGTTGTTACAGCGCGGTGGCTAAGTTGCTCAGTTGCTCAGTTGTCGCCTCACAGCAAGAAGGTTGTGGGTTCGAATCTCTACCCCGGTCCTTTCTGTGTGAAGTTTGCATGTTCTCCCGTGGGTTTCCTCCGGTTTCCTCCCACAGTCCAAAGATTGTCAGGTGGACAATCAAGAGACCCTAAACTGCCCCTAGGCAAGAGTGTGTTTTTGTGTAGTATGGTATATCATGTATATGATGTAGTATGTATATGAGGTATGTATACGATGTAATATAGTATATGATGTGTATATATATGTAGTATGTATGTGATGTAGTATGTATATATTGGTAGTGTGACATGTATATGATGCTATGTAAAGCCCTTTGAGACATGCTTATGATAAAGGGCTATATAAATAAACTAGACTAGTCTGTTCTTGTGGAGTTTGAAGAGAGTTTTTTTTTTAAAGACCGGGTCTCCAATCTTGATCTCCAGTTTTGTCTTGTTCCTGTAATTTACCAGCAAACTGTTCTCCAAATAAAGCAGAAGTCCCAGCTCCACACCGAACCTGTTGAAAGCATTTTGTAGTGTCAGGAATGCATGTGTGCCAATGGGGAAATCAGTTATCTGAAAAAAATGTTAAATTTTCTAGTGACAAGATTTTTGCTGGACATTCATGACAGTTGGATGTGCATATGCATGAACAGAGAAAACTCATTTTCATAGAGTACAAGCCAAGATTGCAAACAAAGTAAGTCATGATCAGTCAGGCTTGTGCCTTGTTTAGTAGACAGCTCATTGGCACACAGGCATGTGTAGTTTCATCCATTTGCATCATCCTGGTGTTTTCTTAATTGTCTTTTTTTAACCTGCTAGTTCTTTTCTCTCATCATGGATTATCTCTGATTGTTGCTGGCTAATTTTTGGGAATGATCTCTGACCACTGAGTCCTCTCTCCTGACTTCTGACCCTGGGGTGTGTGTCTTGTCTGTGAAAGTGCCTCCGGTCTGTGTGAGGCTCCAGAACTATTCCCATCAGGCTCCCAAGGCATTGAAGAAGACACACAAACAGCTGGACAATCAGAAAAGGGCAGCCCTATTGAGAGAATTAAATCATTCCAAATTTGTTTTCTTCTTCTCTGTTTCTCTCCCCTGCAGTGCCTTTCCGCGAGGCTCCGGCCTACTCCAAGCGCCGCAGGGGTCCGCCTCCTGGCAACGGCAGCGGCAACGGCCCGTCCTCCTCCTCGTTATCGGCGCCGCGGGTCCTCCTGCGCTCCAACAGCGACAACAACCTGACAGTCAGCCAGTACCAGCAGCAGCAGGCGTCTCCTGGCAACTGGGCCCCCCACCCGCACCCGCACCAACACCCCCACCCGCACGGGGCCCCCCTGCAGGGCCACCCGCAGCCTGGCTCCTCCGCCTTGCACCGCAGCCTGTCACCCCAGCTGCTCCAGCAGATGCCCAGCGGCAGCCCCAATGGCACGGTGGTGGTCCGGACCATGGGGAGGGGGGCGAGGAGCAGGTCGCCCTCCCTCAGCCGGCTGGGGGAGGAGGCCCGACGGGCTCCGCAGCGGCAGGCCAGGTGAGGCTCCGCAACATGGACTGGAAGAGGGTGGAGGGCAGTGTGTGTGTGTGTGTGTGTGTGTGAGGCATAGACTGTGAAAAAAGATGGACATAGTGAGTGTGACGTCACCCATAGGTTTCTGAAGGGACGTTTTGAAACCTAAATATTGCCTTTATGATCGGTGCCATGTTGCTGACATGTCAATCACTGGACAGGTGACCTGTCAATCAATAGGAAACCAAACCGTTTTATAACCGTTATATCCCGTTAATGACACAATTATTTTGAAAATCTCCATAAGGGCACACATTAGAAGAAGTGAAATTAGCTACTGAGACCATAACCTCTTGTCGAAAAATTGTATTGACTTCATACTGTATGTTGAGTGAGAAGTTGGGTTGTGGTCCCATTGACTTGCATGTCTTTTTGGAGCCGGCCTCTAGCACAGTGGTTCTCAACCTTTTTCATATCAAGGACCCCTAATTTAGTACAAATTAAGGCCACGGACCCCCATTTGTTGAGGTTTTATCTCTCGGACCCTTATCTGAGAATATTTTTATTGTTAGATATGATTTTGTCCAGAATTCCGTGACTATCTGTATTGTAGGTAGAGATAACAGTAACACTATGATCAAAACAGTCATTCTTCCACATTCTCTAGTTGTGTTAACTTCTTGTAAATGAAATGATGGTGAAGTTTAACAATTCATCAATTTGCTGGGGACCCCCTGGAACCCCCTCAAGGACCACTGGTGGTCCCCGGACCCCACTTTGAGAACCACTGCTCTAGCGGACTTTAGAAGGATTGTCGCCTGCCGCCACTTTGTTATTGGCTTCAAAATTCACCCATGGTTTTGGCCGCTTGGTGTGAGAGAGAGAGAGAGAGAGAGAGAGAGAGAGAGTGAGGGAACAAGAGAGAGAGAATGGGAGTTGAGGGCGCACACGCACACACACACACACACACACTATCCTGTTGGATTTTCTTGACAGGGATCAGATAGAGCGCTTGCAGCATCTGTATTTACATCTATATGTATTCACCTATCCCACCATCCCCCATAAGAGATACATATGACCGGCTCCTCTGGGAAACGTGCCATCAAAAAGATTCTGGCTTCCTGCAGTAGCTGCAGCAACCGTTGCTATGGCTGCCCACAAGACACTTTGCAAGTGTGTGTGAGTTTGTATGCATGCAGCGCGATGTATGTGCACTTCAGATTACTGCATTAGGAATTCTGAATCCGACATAACCTCAAGAGTGTGTGTGTGTGTGTGTGTGTGTGTGTGTGTGTGTGTGTGTTCACCCCTAAGGGAGCATGCTGCCACCTCCATTCAGAAATGCTATTAGGTGTGCATGCCACCATGTCTGCCTCTGTTTGTGTATAATGTTATGTATGTTCCTGTGACTCTATGTTCTGTCCTTCTGTGTGGTGTGTGTGTGTGTGTGTGTGTGTGTGTGTGTGTGTGTGTGTGTGTGTGTGTGAGAGAGAGAGAGAGAGAGAGAGAGAGAGAGCATGTGATCGGAGGAGGATTAAATGGTGAGGGGTGTTTATCTTGCCGCGATGTAACTGTCAATCCTGATTAAGATGCATGCTCCCTGGCCTCCTCATCCACCTCCTCCTCCTCCTCCTCCTCCTCCTCCTCCTCCTCCTCCTCCTCCTCCTTGGCAGATTACTGGATGGGCGCATATGGCGGCGCTCTGCACCAACACTACCCACATTCTCTCTAGCTCTGCATCTGTCCAATGTCAGAGAGGAGCAAGGAGCAAGGAGATAGGGGGAGGAGAGGAGAGGAGAGGAGAGGAGAGGAGAGGAGAGGAGAGGAGAGGAGAGGAGAGGAGAGGAGAGGAGAGGACAGGAGAGGAGAGGAGAGGAGAGGCAGCAAAACATTGTGGAAACAGATGATAGAAGAGATGTCAAGTGGAAGCAAAGAATAAAGACGGAGGAGGAGGAGGCCACTGAAGAGGAGAGAGAATAAAAGCGCAGAATGAGGGAGGAGGGACGGAGCAAAGGGAAGACAAGTGACAGAGGAGATGAAAGGAGGGGCAGAGGAGAGGGGGAGGACAGTTGCCTTTTGCCTCCGCCGCCGTACACCAACATCACCATCATGTCTCCTGACACACTTCACCAAAAAGTGGGGGGGGGGGCCCTGCATGTGAAAGCCATTTCACGTTGGGTTTGATCGCTGACAAAAGAGGGGTTTTTTTTGTGAAGTGACAGGGAACCTTGAGGTTTCTCGTAAAGTGGAAGGTTTCTCCCCGCGTTCCCTTTGTTTCAGCCGAGCGACCCTTTGTAGTCTGCGTTGCACAAGATATATGAGTATCCAAGTGAGAAGAGACCAGCTGTAAACTCCACTATCTTCACCTCTGCTTTGTGGGTGTTTTATGGATTTAAAATAATGTGATAGTGTGGCTTGAGACACTTTCAGCTTAATATCAACGGCTTTGTTTTAACAGCCACGGCTCAATCGTCATTATCGCACGGTGCGATACGTGACCTCATCAGCAAATCATTACAACCACTTGCAACCACTTCAGCGGTGGTCAATTTCTGTACTGAGTGTTCATGACGCAGCACATTGCATTGATGGAAAATCAGTTGTTCTGTGGCAGTGAATGGCACTGAGAGTATTTTACTTGAGGCATGAATATGATCAAATCCAGTGCTTTTCACATATTTCTGTGCCTTTTCTGTACATATTCCTGCCTTTTTATAGTTTTGTATCTGCATGTATCTTATAGTATGAGAATGGAAAATGATTCTTTCAAAAGAGAACTCACACCGTGAATATGGCTACTTCTACACATTTTGGATGCATAGTAGGTTTCTGAACTGTTGAGTGGGCTGATTCAAGCCAACAAAAAGCCTTTGGATTTTGAAATTGATAACAACATATACAGTAGGTAAGGTTTTTGTGTAAGCAGTCACTCTAGATTATGGCACATGGAATTGGTTCATCAGATCCAATGTATTTGTAAATAAGTGTTTGGAACAGGAGGCGCAGGAGGTACCAGTGGTCATGTTACGCTTCCAGTTATTAGAACTGTAATCGTTTTGCAGTGATTGACAGGTTTCATTAATGTTGATCCACCTGATTGACAATGAAACCAGACTGAGGCCTTCTCCAGACAGTGATAGTATTACCAGGGGAGATCTGGTGACTGTCATTACTCCTTGAGCACCAATTTTCTATTTGCAATTTTTCAATTTTCTTCTATCTGGAACCACCATGCCAGTGATTTTTTCTCAAAAGTACCTGCTGCTTTTGCACAATTCCCATGTTCCTTGGGTATATACAGTATATATATATTCTTAAATCTGGAGCAACAGCTAAGTAATTTGAGCCACATTTCTGTGAATGATTTTGTATCTTGTGTCTTAACAAGGCCGGTGCAGTCTCACACAAACAAATAGAGCTTTGGATGCCTGACTCTGAAAAGCTCCACTTAGCTCTGCTGTCGAAAACAGACGACTGGTGACCTTTCAGCTCCTCAGGGCTGCATCTATAGAAAGATCTTATGATCAAAGTCGATCCTAGAAATATAACTTTTAAAAATTCGGTTTACTTTTGACGTGTGCACAGCTGAATGCTGTGATGCACAAGTATTGATGTGTTTTGACAGGGAATGCATTGATCAAAGACAATTAGGTTAGGACATTTACTGAGGCTTATTTATGCGTGCTCAAATGCTGAGGCACGTGTAATTTACAGATGGAAGGATTTTTACAATTCACTGCTAACCAGATGTAAACATTACTTGAAGATGATCTTAAGCCCAAATCAGAAATGGAATCTGAGGACATAAATGCAGCTCCAGGTGTGTTTTAATGGCGCTGACCTTGCTATAAGCCAGATAAGACAGAAACGTCATGTGTTGACAGCCACAGTCCGTTTCCGATAAGCGTGAACTTTCCCCCGCCGGAGCTCTTCCAGGCTTTTCCCACCCAGCTGCCCTCTGAAGCCCTTCATCCCCTGCTTTCTCCTTTCTGCCTCCGAGCTCCTTCTTCTTCTTTTCTCTCCTATACCCACAATCCCATCCCCCTCTTCTAACCCCCGCCCACACACACATGACAAAGTCCCTGTGGCATTCCCGTGCTCCCACTTGATGTGTCATTTGTTAGAATGTAACACACACACACACACACACACACACACACACACACGCACACACACACACACACACGCATACACACTCACTCAGTGACAGCTGTCAGTCGGCTCTGGAGCGTCATGGGTAACAGTTTCACAGCTAGATGTGGAGAAGGTGAGATGTGTCCAGTGTCAGGACAGACCAGTACTGTCATCACAAGGCGTCTTGTCATCTGCATAGGCTTTACTGTAGAAGTTGAGACATCCAGTACTGTAGAGCAGTAGTTCTCAACGTGGGGTCCGGGGACGACAAGGGGTCCTTGAGGGAGTTCCAGGGGGTCCCCAGCAAATTGATGAATTGTTAAACTTCAACATTATTTCATTTACAAGAAGTTAACACAATTAGAGACTTAGAGAATGCAGAAGAATCACTATGTTGATCATAGTTCACTGTTATGTCTATACCTACTATACAAATAGTCATGGAATTCTGGATATAATTCTGGATTCTGGGGGTCCGTGGCCCTAATGTGGACTAATTTAGGGGTCCTTGATATGAAAAAGGTTGAGAGTCACTGCTTCAGAGTCTCACACACTGACTGACAGAACGCTCGATAAACAAGGACTAGCAGCAATGTGACTGTTAACGGTGAGAAGTGTGTTCACAGTTGCATTGACTGGTAACATAACTCAACATAACTTTAACTCCACAATCTTGTTTTGAGTTACGTTGGAATGAGACAGTAATAGAAAATCTTACTTTCCGTTCCAGGCAGACTATCCTGGAGGTCAGAGAGGTACTGTGTGTATGAGTCACACAATATTTTGCTGTTATGAGTTCCAACACTGATGTGAGGATGCCAGCTGTGATCTGGTGACTGGTGGAGAGCTGCTATCAGGGTTGGAGCCATTCATGAATTGAACTGAGAATATATGGTAAATTCCACTTCAGTTCCTGGAGTTGGAGTTGGAATATGAATGGCACCCAGCTCTGAAGAAACAGAATGCGAATTGAATTGGAATGGCAGGAAACAGAATTGCATTAAATTCCATGAAATTCCACTTCTAAGAGAGTTTGTCTCGACCTTATAAATCAAACATTATGAATCAAATAAAAGACAGTTCAACAAATCAAATACATTCAATCATAATGTATGTACGAATACAGGCTATGCATCAAATACCACCTGAAAGGAACCTTTAACATTTTATGATATTCAGTATTGATCATATATAACACTACTACTATAGATATGTGGTAAGAAAGGTTTCACCGAATTTCATTGAATTAAATCCAACTTCCTGAAATTCCAATTAAATTCCAATTCTGTCTGCTGTAGGTTTTTTCAAATTCCAATTCCTCAGTTGAATTAGAATTAATGAGTTCATTCATGAATTGACCCCGAACCTGCATGGTTGCGATTACATACTATCGCTTCTGAAGTGCCCCTGGGCAAGGCATTTAACTCTCTGAATGAACGCACATGTGCAGGGGGCTCAGTGTGTGTAACGATGAGGAATAAGTGAAGACGAAGTCCAATTAACTTTTATAGAATGGAGCAGAAGCTGATAAATGTGAAAAGAGATTGTTTTCTGTTTGAGACAATATAGGACAACAGGATCTCTCTCTCTCTCTCTCTCTCTCTCTCTCTTCTATTCAACTCAATTCAGTTCAATTCAAATGTTCTTTATTGGCATGACAGGAGAGACACATATGTTGCCAAAAACAATGGTAATATTATAGACATTAACAAATGACTCATAATAATTAAACGAAAATCAATAAATATCAGTGTTATCAACAATAATACAATAACGTCTCCACCCTCTCCCTCTCTCTGCCATGCCTTGCAGTGGAGTATGTGTGGGGTTTTTTTTAAAGAAATGAGATTATCATATATATGAATGTCTGGTGACAGGAAGGTCTGGCTATTAATATGATTGTGAGGACTGCCAGCACTGTAATATTGCTTGTGTGTGTGTGTGTGTGTGTGTGTGTGTGTGTGTGCGTGTGAGTTAGTGAGTTTTTAAGGTTATTTTTTATTATTTTATGTTACTTATTATTTCTCTCTCTCACCACTCACTCTCTCTGTCTCTCTCTCTCCCTCTCTTTCCTCACTTTCCTCTCTCTGTCTCGCCCCCTCTCTCTCTCTCTCTCCTTGTCTCGGGCGATCATCCAATAATAGCACAAATTATGCACAGCTGGTATTAATCAACACTGTCTAATTAGCACCTCAAAGCCACCTGAGTAATTGCCAAAAAAAAAAAGAAGCGACAGAGAAAACATGGCTGCCTGTTCCTCCGTCTGAACTGGTTTACCTGCTGATCATCACGCTGCTTCAGTCTCACCTGAATTTGAAACGGTGGACAAATCTTTCTCCGACAACATTATACCAACAAATACAGAATCAGTCTAGTCCAGCAATGAGCTATAATTGTTTCTGAATATGAGAAGAGCAGGAGTGTGAAAATTTGCAGGTAGTTCATCTTAAATTTTCACAATAAAAGTACTTTGACTTACTTCTGTTAGTTGGGTTCTGCTCAGTAAACATCACAGGTGATTTGTAGAAGATGATTTTCTAAAGTGTTGTAGATTGTGATGCAGTTTGATAGTCTGCAGGTATAGAGGAGTAAAGTGTCTCACCCTGACTGATTGACCTCTCAATGTCCTCAGTGTATTGCCATTAATGGAAAAATAGTATGATGTGGCTTACTGTTGCAGATAAAAACATCTTAAGTTTTATTTGGACTGGTTTAAACTACAGCTAAAACTAAGCTAAAATGGACATTTCTTTTTTGAGGAAAAACATCTTTATCTCACATCTGTAGCAGATTGGTCTCTATGTTAATGTCGATATTGATGGCTGTGATTATGCCATGCCTCTGTGAAGCAAGATGGCAGGAGTAGAGCAGGTGCATGAGGGTTAACGCCCACATTTGCAGACCAAAAGGTGGGGCATTTTTTTTTACTATTGCGTGATTCACTTTCTAAAAACAATCTTTGTTGTTACCAGGCATTGGCCCTATATCAGAAATGGTAGGATGTTTTACTTTTCTTAGGATTTGATAAAGTAGACACACACAGTATGTACGAACTCCCACTCACTGCCATGTTCTCGTTTCCCTCATTACTTCATATTCTGTATCAGAAATGTATTTTTGATTTAAAAAAAAACCTGTTGCTCTACCATTTTCCACCATGTGTCCTGTTGTAATTTTAGATTCTGTTAAGCTGTCCAGTTGTGTCCTTGCTTGTCCTTTTAATTTTGGCTTTAGCATTTTGTTTGTTTTAGCATTATTTTTCCATTGCTTCTTTGTTTTTTTCTTTTGTTTTTAGATGAAATGTCTTGAGAAGTCCCTTGTGGTCGTCTTATCCCGCCTGCACAAATTTGCCTTTTTTCCCCATCTGTGTTTTGTTTATCATTGTATTTTATCACAACACTTCATTATTCGCTTCTGTGCTTTATCGCTGTGCAAGTAAACTAAACTCTAAACTAAACTAGACATTGGCAAAATATGAACCAATAATTTGTGGAGTGAAAAACTTCCCATAATGCTGTGTGACATGGTGTGTGATTGTAAAGTGACAGTGCCTCTACATATTTTGAATGCAATATGTATAAATTGCAATTTCTCCCATGCTGCATGCTGAAGAGTACTAAGCAGTTAGTATACTGTAAGGATTGTGTATCTGCTGATCAGAAATCATACACAACACCTAATAATAGTGAGGGTTTCACCAGTGTAGTAATAATTTTCTATTCTCTCATAACAGTCACTGGACCGTGGAGCAGCACACAAAACAGGTGCCTTGCTGGCCAGAATGGACATTTCATACTACAAAACGTCCATACATTTTACAGTTTTTTTTATCTTTTATGGTTGAATTTTAGCTATAATTCCTGTTCCCAATGAGCACCAATAAACTTGAGGACTTCACTAGTTTTTCCTAATCCACAAGAGCACCAAGTGTTACTTCTGTCTGCCTGAAAGAAAACCACTTTAAAAGCTAAAGACATGAGACTACAGCAGGATGGGGTAAAATAGTGATATAAGGAACAAAAAATTCAGAAACCAGAAGGGCGTATTTTTATTCAAATTCCAGTTTTTGGTTTTATTTTCACAAAATGAATAAGGCCAGCCCATACTGTGAAGCAATCACAAAGTAAAAAGGTAGACAAATGAAAAAGTCAGCCGTCAAAACCAACATAAAAGATGATGGAGGGGGAAAAAAGATCCAAAGAGAAAAGAGCTTTTTAAATATTTGCGTTTCAGTGTTTGGAAAATGCAGACTAGTCCGCCTCTCAGTGTTTCTGGTCCCCAGTCTGCGTAGCTGCAGCGTTGTCCGTGGCTTTCCCCTGGAAAACGTGTGAGCTGTCTCACTAGGTATTGAATGGGGTTAGCTCTCCAAAGGCCCATGAAGGTTTGAGGAGGAGCACAGTCTACAGGACAAGGTGACCCACTTACTGGAAAAAACCTTTCCTTCCTCTCTCTCTCCCTCGCTCCTTCACTTCACCTCTTTCTCTTTTATCTTGCTTTCTTTTTCCACATTGTGGTTTTATTTCGATTTTGATGACATTTATTTTTTGGCTCTTATCCTTTCTATCTCTGTATCACTGAAATGTTTAGCATATATACTGTACATGTGCTAGATGCACAAAAAAAATGGAGCACACGGTTAAAAGAGTGTGTTAGCTGAAAACTAGACAGTAGGAAATCTATTGTTAGTATTAAAGGCAGGTGTTCAAAGGTTTGGGTCTGATCTCAAACGTTTGATCCTTCTGTCTTGACTCTATTTAGAAAAATCAAAACAGTTTTATCTGTAGGTTGAAGACAATGCTTCTGTATATATGCAATTAACATTAACATATGCTTCATAATATTCACTGAAGTAGAGGCTCTTAATACAAACTTTAGTTTTGAATTCAACTGGAAGCCAAAGTTTTAACAAAATCTTTTATGTTTTGCAACCATTTTAGCTCAGTATTTCAGTCAGTCAACACCTCAAACATATTTACTTTAATACTGATGATAAGTGAGACCCATTCTGTTAATGCAAGGATAGGAACCATGAGTCTGCAGGATTTCATTGCAACCAGCAACTGATTTCCCTTATTACAACACCTTCACCCAGACAGGAGGAATTTATCAGTGAAATCAGCTGCTGTAGTGTTTGGTTGGAATGAAAACCTGCAGACGTTTTACCCTCCATGCCACGTGGCTGCCCATCCCTCTGTTAATATTTCTGGTTGTGGTATGTGTTGTTATGGAGATTGACCACTAAGTGGTGCTCCATTACCATATCAGGCACATATACCAACACTTCATACTGTATGTCTCCTCTGGTCACATCCCAGCTCTGTATCCTTGGATAAATGAGGAAAAGACAGAGATCAGTCTACTCTGATGTTTAACTAACCTTTTCTGCCCAGTAGGCTACACTACCAGTCAAAAGTTTGGGCTCACCACATTTTTCTTTATTTGTACTATTTTCCACATTTTAGAATAATAGTAAAGACATCAAAACTATGAAATAACACAAATGGAATTATGCAGTGACCAAAAAAGTGTTAAACAAATCAAAACTATCTTATATTTTAGATTCTTTAAAGTAGCTGCCCTTTGCCTTGATGGAACGGCAAAGGCTTTGGAAAGAAATTCATACACAGGCATCAACTTCACTATTTATATTTGTCTAAGAAACTAATTTCAAGCATTTAAGCAGAAGCCTTAAGATCAAAATGGCTTTAAGAGAATGAAAAACATAGTACATTCAATCAGGTGTGTCCAAACTTTTGACTGGTAGTGTATAGTTCATATGTATCTAGTCTGTTCCAATTTAACCATCAACTGGGCTTAAGCATTGCATTTGTTTTATATCTGTAATGACATTTTACCTGTTTCAATGCTCTGATGCAAGCAAAAAGTCTCAGCAGAATATTTTACTCTTCATATACTATAACATTATCCTTCTGTTGCATACAGTATGTTTCACTGTCATAATTTATCACTTTGACATTTTCCTCCTTCAACACCTCTAAGTCCCTGGTAGCTTTCTGCGTGGTCTTAAGAATGTCCTGTCTCCTACCCAGAAGCCATTGCAGCTCTGTGGGTCAGAGCCAGCCCATATTCTGCCCCACTTACTGTAGCGAGACACCTGCCTGCTGGCCTCTCAATTCCTCCTCTGGATAATTGGTGTGTGTGTGTGTGTGTGTAAGTGTAAGTGTGTGTAAGTGTATGCATGCGACAGTACAGTTAGGCCTGTGTGAGTGGTAAAGCGTGCATGAACGCCTGCAGTATGTGTGTGTGTGTGTTTGTGTGTATACTGATGTGTTAAGGTTGTGCTTCAGCTCCAGTCCTGACCGGTGGATTTGTCCTTCTCCTTCAGTCCCAGCGGTCATGTGGAGGCGGCGGGCACCCGGAGGAAACTGTACAGTGCCGTTCCAGGGAGACACTTTGTGGTGGTTCGCCCCTACACTCCCCAGGCGGAGGGAGAGATCAACCTCTACAAGAACGACAGGGTCAAAGGTGAGACTGGGAACAGCTTCAGTCTGCTGCTGGTCGACTTTGTGCCAGTTCTTTTTAGTTTTGCTTGGGGTTTTGCTTTTTTTTTTAGGTGTTTGATAGCAGGATGGCCTTGTGGTTAGAGAGGTCGTCCCCGAGCTGGAGGGGACGGGTTTGATCTCCAGTGTGGTCATACTTGTCGAAGTATCCTCAAGCAAAATACTGAAAAACCTCTTCTACCCGTCGGCCCTGTATGCACACTGCAAAAAATCAAGTAACAAGTCATTCAGTCTATTATCGAGTCTTAAAATAGTAATTTTCTTAAAGCAAGTGAAAAAATCTGATAATTTTGGCTTGTTTCCAATGCAAATCAACTTGTTTCAAGAATCTTCTTTTAGAATCGAGTGGCATTTTCTTGATAGTAGTGCAGTGATCTGCCCTATTCAGATATTGACACATTCGATTGAAACTGCATTGGAAACAAGTGGAGTTATCTCACTCCATTAGCAGAATTTTTCTCTTGTTTTAAGAAAAACAAAATTTGAAGGCTGAATATGAGACTAAATTACTCGTAAAATTGATGTTTTTTTGCAGTGCAGGACCATCATTACAAACGCATGTTTCGCAGCCAAGCTTTGTTCAAACCCACAGAACATTATTTTAAATTCTAGCCAAGATCCAGGTTTCCAAAGATGCCAAATATGGTCAAAGCTGGTCAAGAGGAAATGTAAGCTGAAACTCAGGGTGCAAAGGGTTAACTCCTACCTGCTGCAGGCCCTGGCCGACCCTGCACCCAACCTGAGGGAGCAGAGAGAATTTCCCCATTGGAGGCTGAATAAAGTATAAAAAAAAAACATAACAACAACAAAAATATGAGCTGAGTCATTGCTGGGGGAAAAAAACTGGGAGGGAAAAAAACGAAATCACCATATCTGATGAAAAAGCCTCACTAAGCTCTGTGGTGTCTCAATACAGAGTGAGGACGAGCCTCATCTTCCAACATTGGATTGCATGCAGGCTTACACTGTGAGTCTATGGCAGTGAATCATCACAAAATCATCACAAAAAGATGTGGTGTCATGTCCAAAATGTTCCTATTCGATCCACAGCTCATGCTAAGTTAATGGGAGTCATAGGGCCAGTGTTTAAAAAAAATATGACCAAATTTTCTTTAATGCCAGCACTTTGTTTTGTGCTAAATAAGGATGATATATATTGTCTAAAATTAAAAGAATGTCACAATTGCTCTAGTAATTCTCACTTATCTAGCCTTTTTGTTTGTATTGCCATTACAAACCAAACCATAGGCTGCATTCCAAAATCATGTGAGCCAAAGGGTAAAGATTATCATAGAGCTATAATTATTACAGTGATCAGCTGCAGTATGAGAATATTTCCAAAATAGGGGATCATACTGTAGCTATACTACCAGTCAAAAGTTTGGACACACCTGATTGAATGTCCTATGTTTTTCATTCTCTTAAAGCCACTTTGATCTAAAGGGTTAAGGGTTTGTTTCTTAGACAAATATAAAAAATGAAGTTGATGCCTATGTATGAATTTCTTTCCAAAGCCTTTGCCTTTCCATCAAGGCAGAGGGCGGCTACTTCAAAGAATCTAAAATATAAGATAGTTTTGATTTGTTTAACACTTTTTTGGTCACTGCATAATTCCATTTGTTTTATTTCATAGTTTTGATGTCTTTACTATTATGCTAAAATGTGGAAAATAGTAGAAATAAAGAAAAATGTGTTGTGTCCACTTTTCAATGGTAGTATATTAAAACTTTACACATACAACTAACCAATAGCTAATGCTACCTCTGCACTTTGTGGCCTAGTATCAATCATAGATAGTCACACTGATAATATCCTGTGTCCTATTGATCTGTGTACAGTAGGTTTCAGCGCTGATATACTGTAAGAGACAATATTTGCCTCAGCTTTGTGTTCACATTGCTTAGTATTCAAATGTGACATTTAAGTGTTTCAAATGATCATTAGGGGATCGTCTGTTGTTACTTGCTTTGTGTGCTGTGAAAACAATGTCTCTTTGCTCAATTTACCACCCCTCCCCTCCCTGCCCCTCCCCTCCCCTCCCCTCTCTTTCCCACCGGTCCAGTCCTGAGCATCGGAGAGGGGGGTTTCTGGGAGGGCAGCGCCCGCGGCCAGGTGGGCTGGTTTCCAGCCGACTGTGTGGAGGAGATCCCAGCCAAGGCCAGCGAGGAGAGGAGCTGTGAGTGTCACCCCCTGGGGCCGGGGGGCGGTGGGGGGGCCGGGTGGCGGTGGGGGAAGGGGGGGGAGGACACTGACTTATGTAGGACACACACTGGTTGGCATCACCCAGTTTTGGAGAGCGAGTGGGAAACACAGAAAGGGAGCTAAGGCTAGATGCTGTAGGTTCCTGAAGGACTGTGATAGTATGTGGTGCCTTTCTCCATCAGGGGCCTCTCTCTCTCTCTCTCTCTCTCTCTCTCTCTCTCTCTCTCTCTCTCTCTCTCTCTCTCTCTCTCTCTCCCCGTTCCTCTGCCTGCTCCTCCCTCCTCGGGCTGTGCTACACCAGGCTAAGCGCTACATTGCCCTGCTAACTCAGCTGTGCTCTGATGTCCTCTGGGTGCATGCTAATGAACATATCACGCCATGCTCCGTTCCCCATAAACGTCACATTTTTCCTTGTCCTTACATTCTCTCTTGCCAGTCTCTCTTTCTCTCTCTCTCTCTCTTTCTCTTTGTGCTCCGGCTGTAGCGAGCGCTGTCAGTTTGTCTTTGAGATGGAGTGATTTCTAGGGGAGGCCTGTCTCCTTCTGTCTGTCCTACCCTCTTCCTTGTTCCATGATCTTTTTCATTCTGTTGTATTCTGTTCTCTGACGCTGTTTAATTATTGACATTATCACAAAGAACAGTGTTGCCAAAGTCAACTCCCCACACCCACCCGTTCTGTCCGTCTCTCCCCTCTCCTGCTCTTAGGAGTACGCCGGCTATGATAGAGGCAGATGGGGAGCAACATGTTCCTCTTCTCTCTCTGGCTGTTTGCCTTCTTCTGGGTGGCTTATTTTAAAGCCTAACCCAAGGCCATTGGCGTAGGGAGCACTTCTCACACTGTGCCAGATCCAAATTGCCCCCAGGTCTGCCTCCAAAGAAAGCCTGTCAGAAAATGGGAGCACAGTATGGCGGCTTGCAAAGACCCACTCAAAGGCGGCCTCGGCCAAGGCCATGGGCCAAGCACGTGTGTGCTGCAATTAGACAGGCGGTGAATGGCATGCATTGTAAGCATGGCAGTTGTGGCTGACTGGTCAAAAGAGCGACTGAGCAAAGGTGATGGAAGAAATACTGTATATTTCTGTCCAAAATTATAACCATTTGAGAAACAGGCCGTCATAGTGTGCTCACAGGTTGTGTGGACCGAGGTTCAGTCAAGTCAAGTTCGTTTATTTATATAGTCCTTCATCACAAGCAGGGACGAGCCTACCTAGATCTAACTAATCGACAACCAATCACAGAACAAAATGATATAATACTGTATGCAATAAGGAAGCAAAACAAGACACAGTCCAGCTTTGATCTATCTGCCCCACTGTCTGTCCACCTGTCTGTCATTTCCACTTTCCATGCATTATCCTTCCATTCCTCTATCATCTATCCATACATCTGTTATCCATCTTTACCCTTCCATAGATCCATACAGGCAGGGTTCCTGAAATCTATCACCCTTCCTTCCATCATCTATCTAGTCAGTAATTCATTGTATACAGGTTTGTGGCTTAGCTATGTTTCCGTTATACGTCAAGGATGTTTTATGCAAACATTTGAAATGATGTAAAAAAAAAAATAAAGCAAATGTGAAGTAGGTGCAGACAAAAACAGAAGGGAAGGAGCATTGTTTTGGATCCTTAGTGTTGAATGGACAGTTGCATTTCCATCAGATGGATTGGAGCTTCCTCAATGTCAAAAAAAAAGTTGTTTGTTTTTTAGTGTCAGCTAATGTTCGCCATATTTCATGTTGTCATCTGAAGACAAAAACAAACAACTGCACTATATTCTAATACCTCAAGTAATGGTCATGCAACCGAGACACAACCTTATACCTGGGAGAGACAGTGGTGGTAGACAAATATTTCATAGACAACATTTAAAAACATCCAAAGCCACTTTTCAAACTGCCGTACAATGAGATTGAACCATTTGTCAGGCCGACCATGCCAAGCCTATACATCATCATTATTTATTCAACAAACGTGTTTCCATCACTATTTATCGCATAATTTCAAGCGAGTTTGCAATATTGAGGAAATTTGATTGAATTTTGCCACTCGCATTCAGTTTATCCAATTCAATACATCACAATTTGCATAAAAATACATGGAAACCCAGCTGTCTTTTGCTTGGTAGCCAATATTGTGATTTATTTACCAGCTCAGTGAGGTTGGAGGATCAATCCCTCTGATCGGTTACACATACAGAGTAGGAGCCACCTGCCTCTCTAGTGGTTAGTTTCTGGTCTCACAGGCTTCTGCCCCATGACACCAGTATGATTTCTAGACCTGCTGCTTTACCAATGGGTTGTGTATGTGCGTGTGTGTGTGTGTGGATCCTGTGAGTTTCCCAGTGCGTATTCCCATAGGAAGCTCCTCAAGTGCTCTCGAGGGTCCAAACCCTAACCCTAACAAAGCATGTCTAAGCAAGGTTTAATCCTACTGCATCACATCTATTGAATTAGAGGGATTAGGAGCTAAAGGTGTTTTAGTTAAATCTGTGTGCGTGCGTGTGTGTGTGTGTGTGTGTGTGTGTGTGTGTGTGTGTGTGTGGGCTGTGGGGAGAGCTAAGAGGCAGAGCCCAGATCTAGTACATACTTCACTGAGGAAAGAGAGTAGATACTGTATATATTGTTATGGTGCACTTGACCTCGCATGTAAAATAGCAACTTTGCTTCCTCCCTCTACAAAAGCTGATGTTTTTTTTTATATTGTACTGTATAGGAACTAACCAATAATCTCTTGGTAATATAGGTAGGGATTCTCAAGTGGCATTTCCACTTGTAATATTTCTGTAATATAAAATCCTCCAGTTCTGATCAGATACCAACTTTTAATATGCAGTGTTTTTCAGATTTGTCCACAAAAATACCTACTTTGACTTCAAAAGTGAGTTAACACATATGATCCTGCATGCTAACCCTAACCCTAACACATATTGTTTTAATGTGACATTTTTCACATAATAGATGGGAATCAATGCACCAACAAAACCATGATATTAACCAGAATTATGCAATCAGTTGTCTTATTTTCTGTCATAAAATCAGACTGGAACATCATAAAATCAGCCAGTTGATTACTAGTTTTGAAGTTGATTGGTGGTTGGGTGCTCAGTTTCTAACTCAGCACTATATACATGAATATACACATGCACAGTACAGACAGTGGAATAGTGCATGGATTCTTTGCATCATTTTCCTTCCTGGAAGTGCAAGGGAGATTTCATAGAATCTGTTGTGAGGCTTGAAAGCACTTACAACCACTGTGGGTGGAGGGAGAGACAGAAATAGGAGAGAGAGAGAGAGACAGATAGAGAGTGGAAGAGAGAGAGGCTTGTTCTCTCAATCATCCACTGATAGATGCACCCATCTCTCAAGCTGTTATTTTCTTATTTTGCCAGGATTGAGAATATTAGTTTTTGGATTCAACTGGGTCTACTGTTTTACATTCCAAACTGCTATGACCTGTTATGTAAAAAACAAAAAAAACAACAGTAATTCCTGAGAACAAGAACAGAACATGCCCCACAGGGTGAAAAAAAATGTTTTTGTGGAGATTAACAAAGTAATGAGAATAATTAGATATGAGAATCAAAATGTTAAAACTAGGATTGTATGTTTTTATATCTGGTCTGTAACTGTACAGCGTTTTTCCTGAGAAAAGTGATCACACCTTCAAACTGTCACTGGTACAAAGTTCCTAGAAATTGTATATATTAGGTGAAAGTGGGTCATGGGTAGTAGAGCAAAAAAACAAAAAGACACCATGAACTTAAAATAATATTTGCTAAACGTCTGTCCACTGAAACTCTGTCCTTAGTTTGAAACTACTCTTTGAAACAACTTCTCTCTCTCTAAAATAGAAAAATAGATTTCCAGTAAGGTCTAAGGGCGGCTGACTGAGGGAAAATCCTGTTTCTTCTGCATGATAAGACATCAACACCAGCAGGGTTTTTATCTGACAGATAGTCTGATGATGTGCATTTGTACCAAGAGACAAAATCTTTGCTCCTGTCCTTGCCCACTACCTACACACATGTACATAGATATGCACATCATCACGTCATTGTTTTTGGGGCATTACTAGCAATAATTTACTAATTTACTGTGGTCATTTTCAACACTTTTGTGCCAGTAAAAATTGCTATTGCTGCGCCAGTATTGGTTCATAACAGAACCACTCATTGGCAGTTCACCAGTGCCACATAAGAATAAGAATAAGAATAAGAATAAGAATGTCTTTTATTTGTACTGCACTTTTCGCTCACAGTGAATCTCAAAGTGTAACAGAGTTAAAAAACAAAAAGAAAATGATCAGTCATTCATAAAATCCGATTTTGTCTCCTCGATACAGTAGAGACACATAAACAAATTAATCTCAGCTTTCTGCTAAAAAGTAAGTGAACCTCTCATAGTGACTTGCTCCCACTGCCGGCTCCTACTATGATCACATAATTTGTTGGCATGTGTGATAAATTTCAGGTTAATGAGCTGTAACGACAGTAAATTACCGGCCTGTAAATTGATATGTTACCAAGATCAGATTTAAATGCTTCTGATGCTGTTGACACAAACTAGGCAGCGATCTGAAAAATATCCATTTTGTGAGAAAACTATAAAATCAGGATTTTGTGTTGAACCACAGTTTTACGACGGATAGTGTGATCTACCAGCAGATACAAAGTAGGTTTCATAGACTTTTCTTATTTTTATTTAAAATCTCTTTTGTCCCAGTTCTCAAGTGTCCTTGAAAGACAATGAATTCAACATTAGTATTGTTCCAGTTTAGTTACCTAACCTAAAGTCACACAGTGTGGCTGCTGAACTGTAATCCCACAGCAGCCGCACTTGAAGCTTAGTAAAGATGATTTACTGCTCATAAATAATCTTTCTCGCTCATTTGTTATTCCCTTTGTAAGACTGGTGTCACATTTGGAGGGAGGGAGAGGGACAGACAGGGAGGGCCAGATGCCCAGCAGAATTCACACACACACACACACACACACATATGCTTGCAATTAACACAGCTGATAGAACACACGGACACAAATACAGATGTACAGCAACGCGCATACTTTCACATTCACACGACACACAAACATGTTCATATGTGCGCAGATGCAAACACACACACACACACACACATAGCGAGGCCTTTCAAGCCGCCACACACACACACCTTCTCTATTGATCTGTGACCATAGAAACCAGCTGGCCACAGTCGGACAGCAGTTGCTATGGAGTGGGCCTATGTTGTGATATACTATTCTCTCTCTCTCCTCCCTCTCTCTTTATTGTTTTTTTCCTTATACACATTCACTCTTCTTTCTTTTCTTCTGCCTTCTCCTCAGCAGTAAGCAAAGAGCTGCAACCCATTTCTCTGTCTCTCTATGTGTGTGTGTCTCTCTCTCTCTCTCTCTCTCTCTCTCTCTCTCTCACTCTCTCTCTCTGGTTTTGATCTGCTACTTCCAGCTACATCCTACCTCCTCCTCCTGATCTGACACTGTGTGCGGACGTAGAATTAGGCAAAAAAAAAACAAAAAAAACAAATGTTCCTGCAAAGATGGCAGGATCTAAGCGGGATCAGAGGAGATGGAGTTTCTGTGAAAGTGTGACAGCTGGTGTGAGAGAGTGTGTGAAAGGAAGAAAAGTGAGGGAGAGAGAGGGAGAGAGGAGGAGGAGGAGACGGTGCTGAAGAGGGCAAATGGACGAGAGCGGCTAAAGCAGGAGGAAACACCACTCGAGAGGTTGTGTGTGCCTGTTTGTCTGTGTGTGTGTGAGTGTGTGTAAAGTGCACTTTCCATACAAATTCCCATCTATTTTGACAATCCTTTTCCATGAAAATAATATGGGTCGATATTATTGCGTATCCGAGAATATGGAGAGAGGGAGACAGAGGAAGGAAGTGAACTGTGGGAAGGTTTTGAATCGGCCTTAAAGGTCGTTTGATTATAGTTAGTACGCAAAGACAAGACATTGACATGGGGAGAGTTCTTTAGGGGCCAAATGCAGCCTACATGTTGTGAATTGCCCATCAGTGTAATAGGAGAGACACTAATCTCTAGATGTCTATTGAAAGTTTGTCAGGAATTGTCCTTGGTTTGAAGTACATGTGTATTTCTTCACCTCATCTCTTCTCACATGTGAACACTGGTTTTGAGGATTGTTTCTACTTCTTCTTTGACCCAGCAGGGTTCATACACCTAACATCAGTGTGGCCAGTTCCAGACAGTTCAACCAAAAAAATCACAATCAGTAAAGAGTAAAGTTTCTCATAAATTAATCATACTCCATTTGTTTTTGTTTTAAGTTGAATATCGCTAACCCTGCAAATGGATGATAGTGTGTGTAGTTTTGTGATGCAAAAGCCCTTTCAAATTCTTGACACTTAACTCAGTCCATGTCTGCTCTTCTGCTTTGCTTCTGCTTTTATTAACCCTTCCTTTGCCTTCACAGTGTCACAAATAGCTGTAGGAATTGCAGCCTAAATAATCAAGTCTCTTATTTTTTCCATTTCTCAGCCAATATTGCCACCCACTGTATCTTTTTTTAAATACTCATCTCAGATATATGAATTACTGCTAACTAAAGGATCCTCTACATGAAGATACTGTACCATCACCCTAAACGCAATCTAAGGTTTTGCACTTCTTGTTCCTGTCCAAGTTCATAACTGATTGTCTTTATATGTCTAATTATCTCTGGATATTTATTACATTTTTTATTCAGCTTCTCAGATATATTTGAATTCTCTCTTGGTAGGGGACTCATTGAAACATTTGCACCAAAAGACCGGAAATCACATCAGAGAATGTGTCTAGAATTGAATTGGCCACAGCTCTGTTACATGCACATCAACTCCAATGACTTCCAAGGTCTTGTCTCATCATATTCAAGGACTCGAAGTCAGTTTCTTTTCAAGGCACGTAAGATGTAATTATATATAGTTGCATTGCCATTATTAGTGGAGTAAAGTAATCCTGAGTCATGGAAACTACAGATATGTATCAAAAGGGCAGGATTTCATTTTATTGAAGGGGAAGAGAAACCGACCCAAACACAGAATGCACACATGGTAGTCCTGCTTTGGACATCATGTATTACTGAAGTGGGACAAGAACCCAGCATATCAAGCAAGCCGTTCTGGAGATAACGGCCCATTAACCATGTATGGGCAGTGACTTTGTGGGCTGAGCTTTTATAAACACGATCTGTATTTCATACCAGAAAATGGAGCCGTATCCCACAACACACTGGGTGCTGTCCCACCCTGTCTATAAAGTCTTATTCATTACTATTATTCATACTTAATCATTCATTACAACTTCAGAGGGTGTTGCTTGATGGCATCACAGATTCGTTGTGTCTTTGCCGTCTTGTTTCAGGCTTTGAGAGACACTTGTTATACTCACAGATTTAGACTGAACCGTACAAGATCATAGGAAAAACATGTGTGAGTTCTGTCTTAGGGAGGATTCTCCTTTTAAAGCTGACCTCTTCCGGTGAAGAAGAAGAGGTCAAAGGCAGGTCAGTGAGTAGCCCAATTTGAACCATGAAAACCACTAATTTCAGATTTCATTTTAATTCTTTTACAGGAATTTGCAGATATTAACAAAGATAACATCAAAGAACATAACACAGTGTAACATTTGAACATACAGGTAGCTATTATCTTTGGTTGGATGAAAAATCAGAGTACTGTATTGTTTAAAGTGGCTTAAGTTCAAAGCCCCTATCATGTTAAGAGATTGTTTCCTGAGGCAGCAGCTCATACAAAAATATCCCATATCCAACAGTAGAAGTCTTATAAATGGCGTGAATTTTTGTTTGTCAAGCACAGTAATCTTTATTACCATCCAACAGACTGAGGGTCGCAGAACTGCTCTCCTACGCCTAAGAGTGGCGCAGGAATGCTGAGTGATTTGTAAATGTTGTTATTGGTTGTTAATGGGATGTAAATATTGATCCCCTTCTGCTGTGGTTTGGCAGATTCCCGAGCGGACCGCGCTGACAGACGCAAGCTCTTCAGACACTACACTGTGGGGTCCTACGACAGCTTTGACGCCTCCAGGTAAGGCCTCACAGATGCCTGTTTTCAAATGACTTAATTTATGCATTTGTACGCTGCTAGTACTCTTGTTACCAAAGAGTCAAGACAAAAACCTTCTGACTCTTTGGTCTGTAATCTAGAAACACAATTTAATTCTGAAGAATATACGTTGGAGTGTCGATTCATTCTGCTTTTTCACAGACTAACCTCAGTCCAGAAGGTCCATTTTTTTAATCCATTTCGAGGGAGTTATAGTGTTATTGTACAGTTTTATGATCAGCTGGGTGTGATATCTATAAGTTCAATAAGCAACCATGTGAGAGAGAGATTCCTACCAAGTATTTGTCTGTTCAATTCACTATCTTTAATCAACTTTTGATAGTAACCCTTCTTCCGTTCTTCAAAAAAGTAACAAAGGAAAAGTAATAGTGGGAAAAGAGGATTTCGGATGCAACGGTGTCCTTTCAACTCAGTGGAACCTGCTGTATAATGGCACCTGACGTTGAGTCCCAAGGTTCTCCCTGTCTTCTGCTCTTAAGTTATTCTGCCCCACTCTTCTCTTCTCTTCTCTGCTGTCACATCCACTTCAAAACAGGCTTCATTAGAAAGCAAGATAGATGTGTACCTCTCCTCTGTCTGTGTGTGTGTCTGTGTGAGAGAGAGAGAGAGAGAGAGAGAGAGAGAGAGAGAGAGAGAGAGAGAGAGAGAGAGAGCGAGAGAGATCAGATACGCATTGGCAGATGAGTGCGTCGCTCGGAGTATATTCTCCATTGTGAACAAATCCTATTTGGGAGAATCAGTGGCAGAGGTGAGCCAAATGTCCTTGCAGACACATGAATATGAATGGGCTGTGGGCCGTTAGGGTCGTGTTTGATCACACCAGCATCTGATAAGGCTTTTGTACTCATTAGGCATCCATCCAAGATCATCAGGCATGCAGCCGTATACATAGCAGAACATGTGTGGAGGTTTAACCCCTAATGCCCCGACATGAAAATGGACAACAGCATGCACCATACAGTCCTTCCTCAGCTAGTCCCTTTAGCTGCAGAATGACCATGAATGACGTTTCCTGCTCATTTCACACCGACACGTTCGCAAATTTGCACGAACTTGTAAACCTGTGGACACACGTGCATGAACAGGAAGCGAGCGTCATTTCATGTTGACATTATGCCGTTATGCTAATACCAATTACAGCCACATCAGCCATGTTTATTCATCGTTAAAAATGCAATTATGCCATAATTCTCACTGTGTCTGCAGGTAGTTCTGAATTAAGAATGTTAATGATGTTAGACAAGGCAAGTGCAATCTGTAACGGAGCCACACTGGAACTACAGAGGGGCACGGAAATAAGACGATTATATTATGTTTGGATTAAAACTCATGCAGTTATTCAGGCAAAGCACACAGGATGCAACTGTTAATCATTAGAGCATCCTCACATTTAGACCAAGCCTGATGCAGCTTTGGTGGTTGAATGCTGGACAGCTTGTTGAGCAGGTACGTAACGGCGGTTAAATAATCAGTTTGGGTTTGAGAGCCAGCTTGCTTAGTCACGCTAGAGACGTCCAACACTGCAAAACTAGATGGGACAGATTGAAGTGGTGGACTTCCTTTTTGTCCATTTTCATCACTGCATTGCTCACATACTGTATTACAAAATCTTGTACCATGCAGCGGGACGTAAAATGTGTGAACCTGTGTCTGTGTGTGTGTGTGTGTGTGTGTTGCACGCTGTGTTGGTGATTAGGGCTGTGAAGGACAGTGTGACGTATCCCTCATTACTCAACCAGATTTCCTCTGGCAGGTCTCTCTCACACAGGCAAAGACCTCTTGGCACAATGGACATGCTGAAGAGAGTATTTGTCTCTGTGTGTCCGATATGGGTCAAGGTGAACCATCCACCATCTCTTCTGCTAAACCTCACCCAGGACGACAACAAAAGGCTGGTCGCCTGAATATGAATTGCGGCATAGACTAGAGATCCAAGAGAAAACAAAGATCCAAGTGAAATCTCTGTTGAAAACGAAGCTTTTCTATGTCAGAGACTCTGGCCTATAAAACTCATTGTTAAGGCTAGAAATAGACCAAGCTACAGTATGGCTATTTCAATTTTGTGCTCTCTAATAAAATAAACAATGTCGTAACTAATTCAATTTACGATCCATTAGTGGTTTCTACTTTTCTCTACCTCAGATATCAACATTTTGCCGTGTTAGTTTTCTTTTTTGTACAGCTGACTTTTTCTCAGGCACTCGCGTCAAGGCCTCTTCCTTCACTCTTTAAAGATTCATAATTGTTTTTTAACTGGCAGAGGGTGCCGTTTAATTTTGCATGAGGCAGGAACTTTCCTGCTCTGTGTGTTTATGGGCACGAAAAAGGTGCCAAATAGCGGTTTAATGGAGCCTTTCTCACAGATTTTCTTCAGATTGTTGTTAAAAGGAAAGATAAACTGAGCTGTGGATGGCACTAAAATAGTTTTGAAAGTCCCATTAGTGGAATGGAGGCAGCCAGTGGAGCATACACATATCTGGAAAGTAATACTTCCACAAACCCCAAGTCCCCAATGTTGTGTTTGATTGGATGATGAAGGGCAACTACCAATCAAGCTGTTTGAGATAGACAGACAGATAGATAAATGACATATTTTATATTATTGTCATTGATGTATTTTATTTTTTATTCAGCCTTTATTGTACCAGGAGGTCCCATTGAGATTCATCATCTTTTTTCCAAGGGAGACCTGGCCAAGAAATGGCAGCAGGGGTTACACAATAAAAGACACAATGCAAAAATAGTAAAATATGTACAATAAAAAAGAAACAGGGGCACACATCTTGCATGAGACTGTGGATGGTTTGTTTGAACTGATTTAGGGGAATAAAATGGTCGAGCTAGCTGGAGCTTTGACTGGAGGTTGTTCCAGGTCCCGAGTGCAAAATAATCAAATGCCTTTTCACCAAAAACATCTGATTCTGGGAACTTTAAGCAGAATGCAGGATTGTGATCTTAGACTATAGGCATTGGTGGGTGTTTGAAGAGTAGTCAAATAAGAGGGCAGTTTACCAATAATGATTTTGTGAATAAAAATGTACCAGTTGTGAGTTAATGGTCCGAGGTTAAGTGTAAAGCTGAGCGGTAGAGGCCATGGCATGCATATGAATAATGTCACAATAATCTAAAACTGGTATGAAGGTAGAGGAAACTGGGTCTTTGCCTTTCACAGTCATTTCCAGATAAACAGATTATCTGGGTTGAGGACAGTCAGCGCTCTGCCCCTCCTCGGTGGCTGAGGTTGCGGAGAGGCGATGGGACAGCAGGATGTAGATTTTGACACATCAGTTCACTGCTGGCTAAGGCGAAACGCTGTTGCTGATGATGCTGTTGCCGGAGGCGTCACTGTGGAGCCACGTGGCGGCCGACACCCGCCTGAAGTGGAGTGAGCCCGCTGACTGAAGGAGCTCTGCGGCGTTGACAGCGTGCCACGGAGGAGTTGGAGGTCATTGTTCGTAATGGCAGATAGTCTTGCTCACTTCGTTTTGGGGGTTGGAAAGCGCTTCTCCTTGATTTTGGCACTTTCTACCCTCCATAACGCCCCTTTTCCCTCCACTCCTCTGTCACACTGTCACGGCTCAGTCAAACATCTCTGACCGACACCCCGAACTCCTTCAGAAAGCCTCATGAGGACAGCGGGGTGGGTTTCTGACAAAATAAATGACTATTCCGTTTCATCCAGAGAATCTCCTCTTGGCTATAAATACACTCTGGCCTCCCACTGTGGAGCCCAGATTGAGGCAGCATGCTCCCCCGGGGTAAGCTAGCACTTCACACTGCAAAAAAAAACAAAAAAAAACTCCATCTTGACAAGTCATGTCATGTAGTCTCATGTTCAGCCTTCAAATCAAGAAAAATTATCCAACCCTCACTACTGCAGTTTCACTTGTGAGTTTTCTAGAAATGAGTGTCGATATCTTGAAACAAGGCAGTATAAATCAGATCAGATTCTGCGAAATTCTTGAAACAAGTTGGATTCGCATTGGAAACGAGTGAAATTATCCAACCCCACTGGCAGATTTTGTCACTTGTTTTAAGAAAATTTAGATGTTTAGGACTCAGTAACAGACTAAACGACTTGTTAAGGTGGAGATGTTTTTTGCAGTGCATCCCTTGCAGGCTGTGTCCCGCGGGTCCCGCTTTGTTTTGACACAGCAGCCTCGGCCCGTCGTCCCCTCTCACATCACTTGTTGAACAAGATGACACCTTCGATAAGCTGTCGGCTCCTTTTTTCGGCACACTCCGGCTATTGAAGCTGCCACCGCGTCAGATTCAGGTGATCGAGGTGTGATTATCGGGCCGGCTGGTCAGCATGGGCGGGGGTGGTGGGGGGTGGGGTGGAGGGGGTGTTTTGGGTGGGTGTAAGGGAATGCTGGGAGATAACCTTCAGTGTGTCAGCAGTGGGGGCCTCCTTCCTCTCTAGACAGATTGCGTTGCTAAGGGAACTCGGCATTTGCTGCACTGTTGCTAGGACGGCAGTCGCGCCTCTCTCTCCCTCTTTATTCCTGTCTCTCTCTCTCTCTCTCTCTGTCTCTCTCTCTCTCTCTCTCTGTCTTTCTTTCTCTCTCTCTCATCCCACATGTCTATTCGGCGTAATCCTCGCACCTAATATGAGTTGAATGATGCACCCTTACAACAAAGGGTGTCATTACAGGCTGAGAGTAGCAAACCGAGCGCAGAGAAAGGACAGCACAGGAGGATCATGGGCCTTTTACGTTGCGTCTCTCCCTGGCTGGTGTCCTGGCCGTCTCTCCCTCTCTCTCTCTCTCTCTCTCTCTCTCTCTCTTCTCTCTCTCTCTCTCTCTCTCTCTGCGACGAGTCTGAGCAGCCTCGCCGCACCAAAACCCAGCCCCGAGATTTCCCCCATGAAATCAAAGGAAGGAACAGACCGTTTTATGAGTATTTTAATCCCAGACTATTCCAAATGTTACACACAAAGCCGCAGAAGAGAAGGGGGGGGGGGGGGGGGGGGTAGAAAATTGGTCGTGGTTAACACAGTTGGAGGGTTTCTTGGGGGCTGCTCTGCTAAAAAGATGAGGGAAATTGTCAGATTAGAGGGAGTGCTGCTCGCTGCCAAGTTGAAGTTCAAGAGGTGCCTTTCATTTTCGACTAATCCTGCTCTTGTACTGGAGAAGCTTTATCACTGTGCTGAGATTTCCTCATACACACAACTGCCGTAGACACACTGTAGGTTAGGATAAGCAACAGTCGCTTTCTAGAATAGGTGAGTTTAGATTGGGGTGTTTTTTTTTTTTTATTTCAGTTTGAGGAGGTGATGGTAGACTTTTGTTTAAGTCTGCTGTGTAAGCTGCAACGTCGCACGCTGACTTTAGAGCTGTCACCTCTGTCGTTTTAATTATGAAGAGAAAAAGATGGAGGACTTCAGAAGAGAATATAGGCACATTTCCACACACCTGAGTCATTTTATGAAAAAATAAAAATGACTTATTAGCTGTCTCAAGACATTTGCTTCCAAACTAGGTGGAATCATCTGAGCATAGATTTGGATGAATTTTGAATAGGCTTGTTTAGTTAAGTTTTGAGTGTATATATCTACTATAGATAGATAGATATTGTGCCCAATTGAAAAATCACAAAGATATTTCTATAGAGACTTATAATGTGTCTGTGTTAGTATAATAGTGTATAATATAATAGTGCAATAATATAATAGTGGGTTTATGGTGGATTTTTATCACTACTTGGTATTCATTTACCTCCTATAGTATCGCTATAGTAATCTTATAATATTCTACAGGATTTACAGTATAGTTTTGCTGTGATATTTGTATAGTATTCTAAAATCTATTATAGGATTCCTATAGTTATTTTATAGTTCTGTGTGGATGCAGGTTACAGTTTTCCAATGGCAGTTATAAAGTTTAACGGTGACAAACAGAAAAAAAAAGTTCACAACAGCGAGAGATTAAGATTAGATTAATGGAAAAAAAAGGAAAAGAAGAAGGAGAAAGAAATGTCACTGAAGCGAACCGGCGGGCAGACAGCCGCACACCTCAGCGGGACAATCAATCCATCTGGCAGCGGGGTCGCGTGGACTCACACCCCGCTGTCACCCCGGTCCTCTGCTGGTCACCCACTTCACCCACACACACACACACACACACACACACACCAGCACCCTCTCTCTCTCTCTCTCTCTCTCTCTCTCTCTCTCTCTCTCTCTCTCGCCCATCTCACCCCCCTCCCTCCCTCTCTCCCGCCCCCCCCTCCCCACCTCCCCCCCCCCCCCCCCCACAACCAATCGGTTCCGTTACTCTGACTGCACATTGCAGAGCAGCACACCTAGTCTCCAGCGCGTCTCTACCGAGCCTCTGCTTCCTCTCTCAGCTTCTGCCTTCCTCCCCCCCTCCCCATCACCATCACCATGATCCATCAGCCGCTACCAGCAGCCTGATGTCGCTTCTTCCCCTCGACGACACACTCCCGCATCGCCGGCCGGAGCAGCGGCTCTCTCCCCGCCGGGGGTAACCGCGCTGCCCGACCCGCTTCTCCGCGCAGGAGAGGCGGCTGACAGGCTGAAGGAGGCGGCGGCGGCGGCGGCGGCGGCGAGGGAGCAGGGAGGGGAGGGAGGCGCTTCGCTGCTTCTTTTTTCAATATCTGGAGATGTTGTCGCCGGGCTGCCGGGGCCGCTGTCATACCGTTTGATACAGCTAGAGGCCGGCGACAGGAGGAGGAGGAGGAGGAGGAGGAGGGGAGGAGGAGGAGGAGGGGGTGGTGGTGGTGGGGTGGTGTGGTGGGGTGGGGTTGGGGTTGCCCTGCCCTGCCCTGGCCGGACTAGCGCTCCTCCAGCAGCATGAACCTCCAGTCGGGCAGGGCGTCCGTGGCCATGCTGCGGATGATGGGCTGTGCTAACGGGCGCTCTGCACGGCATCTCCTCCACAGTGACTGCGTGGTGGACGAGAAGACGGTGGTGCTCCAGAAGAAGGAGAATGAGGGATTTGGCTTCGTCCTGCGAGGGGCAAAAGGTAGGATTACACTGACTTTCAGCTTTTAGTTTGGTGTCTGTCTCTGTTTTTAGTACTTCACATTCACATCTGTCCATCCACCCATAAACTGGGGCTGCAGCCAAGATTGACTTGTATACAGAAAACTGTAAATATTTGACTTGCAAAATAGAATATTGTGTGATTTTTATGTAGGGCAATGTGCAGTTTGGGTCATCTCAGATCTGTCATAGAGGCTTTATGTGTGTGTGTGTGTGTGTGTGTGTGTAAGTGTGTGTGAGGTTGAGAGCCAGAGAGTAATGCTAAGATGCTCAGGTGTCAAGACCCCCCCCCCCTCTCTCTCTCTCACACACACACACACACACACACACACACACACACAATTACAAAATAAGTTACCACATTAGAAATCTATTTGAAAGCAAGTTTATTATGACCTCCTCTGAAGCTCCATGCACACACAACATTACACACCCACAGAGAAGCATGCACACACACACACCACACCACACACACACAGTGTCAACAGGCATGTTAGATATGTAGTGATGGCATGTGTTATCAGGGATGCAGGAGGGGTAAACCCACCTAAACATAGCTCACCCACCTTTTTTATTTCTGTTACAGCACAGTTTACCTTCCTTTTAGGACTGACATAAACCTCCATGATATGAAATTCAGAGAAGTGCATCACAGTACTAGCCTCAGACAGCAAAAAAAAAAAAAGGCATCAACGAATGCGTTTCTGAGAATATAACTGATTCTGGTTCATACTGGTGGATGCCTGCCTTGCGATGACCGTCACCGTTTACTTACCTTTTTTTTTTTTTATTTACCACCACACCACCGGCTGTTGTGATACGCGCGGCCTAGCCAGGCAGTTTGATATTTCACCAGGCCACGAGATTGGCTCTAAAAATAGCCGACGTGAGCTGTTGCGTCGGTTTCTATGACGATTCCAGCCATGTCATAATCCACGCTGCATTCCACAACCGTGTGGCGCTGTTCGATTGGTCTACGCCATGGTTACTGTCGAGAGGTAAATTTAGCATATTCATATTTCTGTTTTTTAAGACACACAGAGAGAGAGAGAGAGAGAGAGAGAGAGAGGGAGGCAGAGACGGAGAGAGGGACTGACATGGAGGAGAGGGAAGAGGGAAGAGGGATTTGGCTTGAAAAACAAGTGGAATGTTCTAGTCATTCTGACACACACACTGCTATCACCCCGGGGGAACTGACCCAGCCGAGCTTATCCTGTGGGCACGGGGGGTAACACACACACACACACACACACACACACACACACACACGCAAACACACACACAAACACGGACACAAACACGCACTGATACTCGAGCTGTCACATAAGCTTACATCCTCTTTTTCTCCCTGCATTTCTGCCTCTTTTGCTCTCTGCCTGTCTCTCTCTCTGTCTCTGTCTCTCTCTCTCCGTCTCCGTCTCTCTCTCCCTCTCTCTCTGTCACACACACAGATACAGGCAGACACCCACAGAAACACAGTCATCACAATCATGTAAATGCCCTCATGAAACCCTTGTACGTGCTCGCAGAGTGTGTCTTCCAGTAGGAGGATGAGTTATAGGAAGTGTCACTTGTCACCACTGGTTTCTCCCAGCCGCAATATCTACTAACCTCCCTGAGAGAGAGAGGGAGGGAGAGAGAGAGACAGAGAGCGAGAGAGAGAGAGAGAGAGAGAGACTGGGTGGGCTGGAACCATGTGTGGGGGAATGGAGCCACGGTACAGTAGTATAGGTGCTAAATTGAGGTTGAAAACAACATTACGAACAAAAGGAGAAAAAAAAGGAAACCGCTGCATGATGGGATGCTGAGATGATGGATGAGATGGTGTTGTTGTTTTGGGCGGCGTGCACGTGTTCAAGCATTGGAGCGCTGCTAGGATCAATATGGTGTCCACGCTCCCGATGTGCCTGATAGAGAACGCGCCAGCATCGGGCGAGACGGATAAACAACCGTGTATCATTTTGTCAACGTCCGCTTTCGTTTCCATCGCCTTTTATCATCCTTTTTTAAATCAAATCTCTATTTCCCTCCTGCTCTCTCCTCATGCACTATCCTGAACTAAATGCCCCGAATAGACACAAATGGGCTTAAGCACA
>NW_027284355.1:27500-37567 GCF_046629955.1 Centroberyx affinis | reverse complement strand
TAAACTAGGCTACTATATAGGTTACTATGTAGACTAATAAGTAGACCATGTAAACTTTGTAACCATGTAACTATGTAAACGTCTATGTAGACTATTATGTAAACTAATATGTAGCCTAATATGTAAATTAATATGTAGTCTACTATGTAAATTATGTAGTATACTATTTAAACTAATATATAAACTAATGTGCAATCTACTATGTAAACTATGTAAAGTAATATGTAAACTACTACATTGACACTAGTTAGAACAGAATACTACAGGCTCTTTTAATTATTTCATCCACAAGATCAGAGAGATCGATGACGCCCACACACACTCCCACACACACTCCCACACAGACACACACTCCCACACACACACACCCACACCCACACACACACACACACACACACTCCCTCTCCCAGGTGGCGTCAGAAGTTGGGAGCTCCAACAAACTGAGTCTTTCTTCTGGACAAGGAGGATTAGCGGCAGCAGAAACACCCACAGGATTAAACCAGGACACCCAAGTTGTCACATCGCCATGGTAACCAGCATTTGGGGAGGTCGGGGGGTGGGGGGCAATCAGCACGATAAGGGAGTCTCGCGCTACCAGAGAGTGACACACACACATATATATATAAATATATATGTATATGGAGACACACAAACATATAGAGAGAAACACAGAGCTATCAGAAGGTCAAGGGTCGCGCTCGCTCGCTCACTCGCTCTCTCTCTCTCACACACTCACACACACACACACACACACACACACAGCCTGAAGGACAGTGCAGGTCGATGTTGGACGGGAATTCAACACTCAGCGACGGTCAGACAGACGTCAGGGAAACCTAAAGCATGGGAATATAATGGTTTGGTGTGTGAGTGTGTGTGAGTGTGTGTGAGTGTGTGTGAGTGTGTGTGTGGACTGCAGCAAAGGTCGACCAATCGGTTTGGTGCCCTAATGTTTGGACAGTATTAGTATGCAAAGCAGAGAGTATGTGTTGTTGAGTGTGTGTGTGCGTTGTTGAGTGTGTGTGTGTGTGTGTGTGTGTGTGTGTGTGTGTGTGTGTACAGCGGTGTGAATAGGTCGAATGTGAAGTGACTCTTTTCAACCCATCAGCTTCACATTCTCTGCAGGCAGAAAAGCAGATTCAGCAGTTTGTTCAATATGGCTTCACTCAATAGAAACACAAAGAGGCTGCAGGCCTGAAGCTGCTGCAACACACACACACACACACACACACACACACACACACACACACACACACAGATGAGAGGAAACAGCCGCCGTCTTGGTGAGATGATTTCTGACAGGAATCAGTTTCATCCTGCAGCATCAGACCCAGAAATTTAAATCTGACAGTTTAGCAGATAAATTATGTTTTAAAATAGAAACCAGACAGTTTGTTTACCTGCAGACGAACCATCAGCCGCTCTCACCGGTTTACCAGATAAATGTTTCAGAGGAGATAACGGACCGGTCGGTTACCTGGCAGCAGGAAACCGTTTCCCCTTTAAATCAACACTTTGACCTAGTTGGAGAAGTTAAAAAAGTTAATTTTAATAAGTTGAAGGGAACATGAAGCCGCGGAGCAGAGGAGAAGGCTGGCTCATTTAGACAGATTTGTCACACCGATCTGACTGAATTAATATCAGGATAGTTTCTCTTTGCGGCCTGTTTGAAATTGGCATAGTTTAAGAGACAAACCTTAAGTCAACACAGGAACTAAAAGGCAGTTTTATCTTCAATTAGAAAAAGGAGGAATGGGTTTTACTGCAAAGCTCCTTCAGCTCCGACAAGAAGAATTAACTTCAGTAACAGAACAGAGGTTTCAGCTTTAATCAGCTACAACTGGACCATAATATGGAAAACACAAATAAAATGAACAAATGTTGTTAATAATAATAATAATAATAATAATAACAGCAATGATGATGTTGTTAATAATAATGTTGTTAATAATAATGTTAATAACAGTTTTAGGTATAAAAAAAGAGCAGAAAAATCAATTCCAAATGATTTCCAGTCATATTTAATGTTGACACCACACAGAAAGGAAACTGGATCAATAGCTGGTTTTAACATCAGATTCAGTACAGGATTTAACATATTAAATTATAGACAATAAAACAAAACAAAAAACAAACAAAAAAACCAAACAGAAGCAGACTTCCTTTGGAAAAGAAAAAAATACAACTTAATATCAAAATCTGCTTCAATTAAAAACCAAGAAACAGACATTTCTTCCGTCTTGCTTTTATCCATATTTCTTTCACTCACTTATGAATCTGTTTATTAAAGAGAAAAAACAGATTTGGTTTTAAAACATTTGAAGAGAATGAAAAGGTTGAGAAGGAGAGAGAGAAACGAGATGAAAGAGAGAAACTAAAGCAAAACGCAGAAACTGAGAGACCTTTGTTTAGAGAGAGAGAGAAAGAGAGAGAATGACCGAGTGTCATAAAAAGAGACAAGAAAATCACACACCGTAGATCAGTAATATTAATATATCAATAATAATATTACTTGCTAATATTACCAAATAATATTACTTAATATGTAATAATAATAATAACAATAATAATAACAATAATAATAACAATAATGCAGATCTTTAATCAAAACAAATTTGTAGTGTTTTACAGACAATAAAACATTATGAATTATAAACTAATAGATAAACAATAAAAATGCTAAATATGAATTAAAAACCAGACAGAAACACAAGGAATAAAATAAAATAAATCAGAGTGTAAAATGAGTGTAAAATGTGATGAAAGACTCTGCTGTGTAACATTTAATGTACATGAACGTTCCAATGAAAATCTTTATAGATATAAAAAGGATTAAAATAGTGAATATTAACATTAATATTAATATGCATTCAACAATACAGAAATAAAACAAGCAGAAAAACAATAAAAACAAAATGAGCCAAAGATGAGGAAGAACAGATGGAGAGGAGAGAGAGAGACAGAGAGAGAGAGACAGAGAGAGAGAGAGAGAGAGAGAGAGAGAGAGAGAGAGAGAGAGAGAGAGGTTTAAACATTTCTCTGGTTGGTTTGAATAGTGTTTACCTAGGAGAGAAGGAGAGGAGAGGAGAGGAGGAAAGGAGAGGAGGGGAAGAGAGGAAAGGAGAGGAGGGGAGAAGAGAGGAGGAGAAGCCTGGCCTCCAGATGTGGATCTGTGGTTGGTCAGCCCCGTCTTGAGAAAGACACACACACAGACACACACACACACACACACAGACACACACACACACAGACACACACACACACACACAGACACAGACACACACACACACACACAGACACAGACACAGACACAGACACAGACACAGACACACACACACACACACACACACACTCAGATGACGGCTCGGACGCTTCCTGTTCCCACTTTCTTCCTCAACACTTCGACCAGACGCTCCAACCTGAGGAGGAGGAGAGCAAGTCAGTCTGATGGAGAGACTACTGAAACACTGGGGGGGGGGGGGGGATAAGGACAGAAGGAAGGAAGAGAGGAAGGAAGGAAGGAAGGAAGGAAGGAAGGAGTCTTTATCTTCAGACAGTACCAATCACTGCAGATTTGGTTGTAAAGTGGATAGAGGCAACAGCTAATCAGCTTCCAGCAGGACTATCAGGCCCCACCTTTTATTTACAGAAAGACTGTTGGCTGTTTGTTACAATAACTGACCAATGACATCTGACCAAAGACTTTATAAAGCCAGATTCCCCAAATAAGACATTAGTGCTGTAACCAAACCAGTAACCAGGCTGGGACTATAGAGAGACTTTGACCAAACCAGTAACCATACTGGGACTATAGAGAGATTTCAATCAAACCAAACCAGTAACCACACTGGGACTATAGAGAGACTTCAACCAAACCAGTAACCACACTGGGACTATAGAGAGACTTCAACCAAACCAGTAACCACACTGGGACTATAGAGAGACTTCAACCAAACCAAACCAGTAACCACACTGGGACTATAGAGAGACTTCAACCAAACCAAACCAGCAACCACACTGGGACAATAGAGAGACTTCAACCAAACCAGCAACCACACTGGGACAATAGAGAGACTTCAACCAAACCAGTAACCACACTGGGACTATAGAGAGACTTCAACCAAACCAAACCAGCAACCACACTGGGACTATAGAGAGACTTCAACCAAACCAAACCAGTAACCACACTGGGACTATAGAGAAACTTCAACCAAACCAAACCAGTAACCATACTGGGACTATAGAGAGACTTCAACCAAACCAGTAACCATACTCACACTATAGAGAGACTTCAACCAAACCAAACCAGTAACCACACTGGGACTATAGAGAGACTTCAACCAAACCAGTAACCATACTGGGACTACAGAGAGACTTCAACCAAACCAATAATCATACTGGGACTATAGAGAGACTTCAATCAAACCAAACCAGTAACCATACTGGGACTATAGAGAGACTTCAACCAAACCAAACCAGTAACCACACTGGGACTATAGAGAGACTTCAACCAAACCAGTAACCATACTGGGACTATAGAGAGACTTCAACCAAACCAAACCAGTAACCACACTGGGACTTTAGAGAGACTTCAACCAAACCAGTAACCATACTGGGACTATAGAGAGACTTCAACCAAACCAAACCAGTAACCACACTGGGACTATAGAGAGACTTCAACCAAACCAGAAACCACAGTGGGACTGTAGAGAGACTTCAACCAAACCAAACCAATAACCACGCTGGGACTATAGAGAGACTTCAACCAAACCAAACCAGTAACCACACTGGGACTATAGAGAGACTTCAACCAAACCAAACCAGTAACCACAGTGGGACTATAGAGAGACTTCAACCAAACCAGAAACCAAACTGAAGGCTCAGAGCCTCCAGAGTCATCAGCTCTGTCTCCTAAACAGAGGGACAGTCTGTCAGGTTTAGGAGTCGCTCAAAGTCCTTCCTCCTTCCAACAATCTCCCAGTCAATGTCAGCATTTCCCCCCCTGCTGAGAACAGCCTGGGCGATTTCCTGCCTTCCCCTCCTGAGTCTCTGAATGGTTCTCCAGAAGGGCCTGAAGGTTCTCCTCCATCTCCTCTCCAAATCTCATCCACCCCAGGACTTTCTCTTCTGTAGCTCCAGCAGCTGCAGCCTTTCTGGCCTGCTGGTTCCTCTCTGTTGAGTCAGTAGTCCTCCATACTAACCAGGTCCAGAAGGCTTCCTCCTTCCGCTGGACAGCCTCCATCACCCCTGGTGTCCACCAGCAGGTCCTGACAGACACCTTCTGGCCACAGCTCCAGACTCCACCCACCTTCTGGCCACAGATCCAGACTCCACCCACCTTCTGGCCACAGCTCCAGACTCCACCCACCTTCTGGCCACAGCTCCAGACTCCACCCACCTTCTGGCCACAGCTCCAGACTCCACCCACCATCTACCCAAAGCTCCAGACTCCGCCCACCTTCTGGCCACAGCTCCAGACTCCGCCCACCTTCTGCCCACAGCTCCAGACTCCGCCCACCTTCTGCCCACAGCTCCTAGCAGCTGCTTCATGACAGAGGTTTTGAACAGAGTACATTCTGACTCCATGCTCCAACCTTCTCTGATACAGGAGAAGCTCCTTCAATCATTCAGATAGTCTGGCAACCATGGAAGTGAACTCAACTATACCTAGGTGGTACCTATCAACCTCCCGCACCAGCTTTTTTGACAGGAGGCAATATTCTTGACTTATTACTATCTTAACAGATATCTATCTAATTCACAGTCATATATTACAGGGCATTTTTGGAAGGGTTCAGTGCCTTGCTCAAGGACCAGCAGCATCAGGAATCAAACCCACAACCTTTCAGTTACAGGACCGTCTCTCCATCCACTAGTCTGTCAAAGCAGCTTATCTGATGATTAGTCCATGGTGGGAATTGAACCCACAACATTTGCCTTTCTGCCTCTATGTCTTTCTCTCTCTTTTTCTGTCTCTACGTCTCTCTCCCTCTGTTTGTCTCTCTCTCTGTCTCTGTCTCTCTCTGTCATTGTTGACAGGCCTGGTGTGTGAGGTGGAGTGATAGAAGGAGGAGGGAGGATCCTCTTGGATAGAAAGCAAAGCAAACAGTCTGACAGGCAGGAGAGGAGACTGAATTGATGGAAAGAGAGGAATGTGACGGGGGGGTGGGGGGGGTGTTGAAGTGAAAGAGGAGAGGAATGAAGTGAAAGAGGAGAGGAATGCGTCAGGAAGGAGGGAGGAGGTGAAGGAGGAAACTCAGCCTGCTTTATTTGTCCTGCTAAAAACCAAGACATGAGAGGTCGGCCAAAACACACACACACACACGCACACAACCATCCCCACACACACACACATTCTCTGGCTGTCGTGACAACACACCGCAAGTTTGATTCTGTGAAAACGACTTTAGATTTATTGTAATGAACCTTAGTATTTACCTACGTGATCTGCATCTGGATAATGAACAGTCTGGATTTTGTCTGGGATTCGATCTCATTCTGAACAGGAGACAACAAAAACTAACATGGTGTGATGACGTCTCTACTGGAGGTGATGATGTTTCTACCTGCTGTGATGACGTCTCTACTGGAGGTGATGATGTTTCTACCTGCTGTGATGATGTTTCTACCTGCTGTGATGACGTTTCTACCTGCTGTGATGATGTTTCTACCTGCTGTGATGATGTTTCTACCTGCTGTGATGACGTTTCTACCTGCTGTGATGACGTCTCTACCTGCTGTGATGACGTCTCTACCTGCTGTGATGACGTTTCTACCTGCTGTGATGACGTCTCTACTGGAGGTGATGATGTTTCTACCTGCTGTGATGATGTTTCTACTGGAGGTGATGATGTTTCTACCTGCTGTGATGATGTTTCTACCTGCTGTGATGACGTCTCTACTGGAGGTGATGATGTTTCTACCTGCTGTGATGATGTTTCTACCTGCTGTGATGACGTCTCTACTGGAGGTGATGATGTTTCTACCTGCTGTGATGATGTTTCTACCTGCTGTGATGACGTTTCTACCTGCTGTGATGACGTTTCTACTGGAGGTGATGATGTTTCTACCTGCTGTGATGATGTTTCTACCTGCTGTGATGATGTTTCTACCTGCTGTGACGCTATTTCTACCTGCTGTGATGATGTTTCTACCTGCTGTGATGATGTTTCTACTGGAGGTGATGATATTTCTACCTGCTGTGATGATGTTTCTACTGGAGGTGATGATGTTTCTACCTGCTGTGATGATGTTTCTACCTGCTGTGATGATGTTTCTACCTGCTGTGATGACGTCTCTACCTGCTGTGATGACGTCTCTACCTGCTGTGATGACGTTTCTACCTGCTGTGATGACGTCTCTACTGGAGGTGATGATGTTTCTACCTGCTGTGATGATGTTTCTACCTGCTGTGATGACGTCTCTACTGGAGGTGATGATGTTTCTACCTGCTGTGATGATGTTTCTACCTGCTGTGATGACGTCTCTACTGGAGGTGATGATGTTTCTACCTGCTGTGATGATGTTTCTACCTGCTGTGATGATGTTTCTACTGGAGGTGATGATGTTTCTACCTGCTGTGATGATGTTTCTACTGGAGGTGATGATGTTTCTACCTGCTGTGATGATGTTTCTACCTGCTGTGATGATGTTTCTACCTGCTGTGATGACGTCTCTACTGGAGGTGATGATGTTTCTACCTGCTGTGATGATGTTTCTACCTGCTGTGATGATGTTTCTACTGGAGGTGATGATGTTTCTACCTGCTGTGATGATGTTTCTACCTGCTGTGATGATGTTTCTACCTGCTGTGATGATGTTTCTACCTGCTGTGATGACGTTTCTACTGGAGGTGATGATGTTTCTACCTGCTGTGATGATGTTTCTACCTGCTGTGATGACGTTTCTACTGGAGGTGACGCTATTTCTACCTGCTGTGATGATGTTTCTACCTGCTGTGATGACGTTTCTACTGGAGGTGACGCTATTTCTACCTGCTGTGATGATGTTTCTACCTGCTGTGATGATGTTTCTACCTGCTGTGATGACGTTTCTACCTGCTGTGATGATGTTTCTACTGGAGGTGACGCTATTTCTACCTGCTGTGATGATGTTTCTACCTGCTGTGATGACGTGTCTACTGGAGGTGAAGCTATTTCTACCTGCTGTGATGATGTTTCTACCTGCTGTGATGACGTTTCTACTGGAGGTGACGCTATTTCTACCTGCTGTGATGATGTTTCTACCTGCTGTGATGACGTTTCTACCTGCTGTGATGACGTTTCTACTGGAGGTGATGATGTTTCTACCTGCTGTGATGACGTTTCTACTGGAGGTGACGCTATTTCTACCTGCTGTGATGATGTTTCTACCTGCTGTGATGACGTTTCTACCTGCTGTGATGACGTTTCTACTGGAGGTGACGCTATTTCTACCTGCTGTGATGACGTTTCTACTGGAGGTGATGATGTTTCTACCTGCTGTGATGACGTTTCTACTGGAGGTGACGCTATTTCTACCTGCTGTGATGATGTTTCTACCTGCTGTGATGATGTTTCTACTGGAGGTGAAGCTATTTCTACCTGCTGTGATGATGTTTCTACTGGAGGTGAAGCTATTTCTACCTGCTGTGATGATGTTTCTACCTGCCGTGATGACGTCTCTACTGGAGGTGACGCTATTTCTACCTGCCGTGATGACGTCTCTACTGGAGGTGACCCTATTTCTACCTGCGGTGACAACGTTTCTACCTGCAGTGACGTTCCCCACCCATTGTGATGACATTTCTACCTGTTGTGATGATGTTTTTACCTGCGGTGATGATGTTTCTACCCATAGTGATGATGTTTCTACCTATAGTGATGACATTTCTAACTGTGGTGATGACGTTTCTAGCTGCGGTGATGAAGTTTCTACCTGCGATGACAAAGTTACTACCCTTAGTGATGACATTTCTACCTATAGTGACGATGTTTCTACCTATAGTGATGACATTTCTAACTGTGGTGATGACATTTCTACCTTTGGTGATGACGTTTCTAGCTGCGGTGATGAAGTTTCTACCTGCGATGACAAAGTTTCTACCCTTAGTGATGACGTTTCTACTCATATATGAGTAGGTGGTGACGTTCCCCACCCATTGTGATGACATTTCTACCCATTGTGATGATGTTTTTACCTGCAGTAATGATGTTTCTACCTGTAGTGATGAAGTTTCGACCCATAGTGACAATTTTTCTACCTATAGTGATGACATTTCTACCTATAGTGATGACATTTCTACCCATAGTGATGGTGTTTCTACCCATAGTGATGACATTTCTAACCACAGTGATGACGTCCCTAACCGTAGTGACAATGTTTCTACACCTGGTAATGATGTTTTTGCCTGTCGTGATGATGTTTCTATCCATAGTGACAATGTTTCTACCTATAGTGATGACGTTTCTACTAGTGGTGATGATGTTTCTACCTACTGTGATGACATTTTTATCAGCATTTCTACTAATGATAACAGAATAGTAGGATGAGTAGAGGAAGTCATGTAAAATGCTTCGCTAGGAGAGGAAGAGGAGAACGAAACAAGAAATTTAAATGAAGCATACTGAAGAAGTTAGGTGTTGAGAAACTGACCCTGGACGACTTACTAGTAGTCAGTGTCCTGTGGTGATGAAGTTTCTACCTGCGGTGATGATGTTTCTACCCATAGTGATGGCCTTTCTACCCCTTAGTGACGCTGTTTCCACCTATAGTGATGAAGAGTCTACTCAGTGATGAAGTTTCAACTCAGTGATGACATTTCTACCCATAGTGACGATGACGTTTCTACGTGCTGTGCTGTTTCTATCAACATTTCCACTAATGATAACAGAATAGTAGGATGGGTACAGGAAGTCATGTAAAACACTTCGCTAGGAGAGGAAGAGGAGAACCAGGAAATTGAAATAAAGCATATTGAAGAAGTAAGGTGTTGAGAAACTGACCCTGGACGACTTTCTAGTAGTCAGTAAAGCTCTCTCTGTCTCCCTCTCTCTCTCCGAACCAAATTAAACTCCCAGCCTCTATTA
>NW_027284355.1:0-17500 GCF_046629955.1 Centroberyx affinis | reverse complement strand
GATAGTACCCCCTCAATGTGCCCCCCCCCCCCCCCCCCCAGCCACAACTGGTCGTCATAGCGATGCCGCATGAAAACTGCCGTGACGTCATCATCTTCAACGCGACACACACACAGCAACAATGGCGGATATGGAAGGGATGGAGTTCTTGATTCTCGGTGTGTGGCTGTTAGTCACAGGAAGGAGACAGATTTTATTTCAGAAGATTATTTCTCCCGCGATGACGATTCTCTCTGACCAATCAGCAGTCTGCAGTGTTTTCACGTCACCTTTTGGTGTCGCCTCAGCTCGCTTGGAACCTCGATGGAGGTGCTACCAAAAAAAGTACCAGGTACCAGGTGATATGGTGCCTGGTACCTGGTACTTTTGGCCTGGTACTCGCCCAATGGAAAACCAAAAAAGGCGAGTAGAGTCGAGTCGAGTCGAGCCGGTACCATGCGGTGGAAAAGCGGCTTTATTGACCGCTGACTTGGAACCAGCACCGGTCTGCACTGCAGGAAAATGACAAGAAACTAAGACTAGACCAGCCTGGAACCGGAGCCTCTTTCCATGTCGGCTCCAGAAGATTCTTCCTCCAACACGTTCAGGCTCTTAATGCCCTAAAAACAGCTGCTGTGGCAGAAAATGTGGCGTTGGAGTCTCTGAATCTTCACAGACAGTCGACCCGGTGAATCCACTTCACTTTTCAAACGCACCTTTCAACAGCAGAGTCCGTCTCTCGGCTCCGGCTGCTGCTCCAACTGACTTGAACGTGTGAGTTCACTTGTGCTTCGACTGCCACTCAATCTCACTTAGAGGAAACGGTCAGACTCACTTCATTTCAAAATGGTCAGTTCAGTTCAGTTGAGTTCAGCTTACTTCAGTTTAGTCTAGTCCAAATCTGAGAATATTTTCATTGTTAGATATGATTTTGTCCAGAACTCCATGACTGTCTGTACTGTAGGTAGAGAGATAACAGAGAAACTATGACCAAAACAGTCATTCTTCTATATTCTCTAATTGTGCTGACTTCTTGTAAATGAAATAATGCTGAAGTTTTACAGTTTTTCAATTTGCTGGGGACCCCCTGAATCTCCCTCAAGGACCCCTGGTGGTCCCCGGACCCCCCGTTGAGAACCACTGGTCTAGTCTAGTCCACGTTGGTGTCTGTATTTAAGGGAAGTGCAGCAGGCTCAGACCTGTGAACATGTGCTGTACGGATATGATGAAGTCTTAAAGGAGAGGTTAGTGTTCTGTCTGTGGCAGGTTGGTCACATTAAAGGGGCGGAGCTGCAGGTTTACTGCACAGATATGAGAACACATTTCCATTTCACATTTCCATTTTAGAGCTCACATCAGATCGGAGAGACGCCGCTGAGCTCGGCATCACAGTCAGCTCTAACTCCTACAGCACAACCTGTAGTAAGGAGGTCAAAGGTCAGAGGTCACAGCAGCCTGACATTAGATGGAACTGTGACCCCGGTTATGCTCAGTGCTTTTTTCCGTCTCAGGAACATCGCAAACATTAGATCTTTGCATGGCCCGGCCCAGAGTAAACTTTCTGAATGTTTGACCCTGTATGAGCCTGGGATCCTCAGACAGAAAGCTGTATGTTTCTGTATCAGACTAAAGACTAAATCTGATTGGGTGTTTTCGGTGTCTGACCTGTGATAGGCTCGTAGTGTCTGTAGCTCCTCCTCCAGTCGCTGTCTGTCTTCCAGAGCGTTGTCTCTCTCTCTCTGAAGCCTCAGCAACTCGTCCTGAAGGGAAGAAAATACTGTCAGTTACATGTCAGTCTCTCTCTCTCTCTTTGTATCTCTCTCGCCCCCCCTCCCTCTCCCCCCCCCCCTCTATGTTAATTGCAGCCCTCAAGGTCTCCAAGTCAAAGTGCGACATCAAAAGAAACGAACCCCGAGAGTCAATATGTGTTTTCTCCAGCGGGGCCGGAGGAGAAACCAAACGCACTTCAAAGAGCCGGAGCTTTAATCAGAATTTAATCAGAATAATTTCCAAATTAGCTTCAGTAAGCAGGACAGACACTGACCTTTAACATGAGGAGTGAAGGTCAACGGGGGGAAGGGGAGGGAGGGGGGGATTGTGTGTGTGTGTGGGGGGGGGGGGGGACAAAGGTATAAAGGGGGAAGAGGGGAGTAACTAACCTGACCTTTAAGTTAAAGGAGTAGTTCACCCCAAAATGAAAATGCACTCACTACCCCCCCTCCCCACCACACACACACACACACACACACACACACACACACACACACACACACACACACACACACACACACACACACACACACACACTCAGCAGTTCCCCTCTGCAGCTCCATCCCGGCCTTCTAACACTCTGCTGAAGCGAACAGCTCCACTGAAACTGTCTAACAGTGTTCTGAAGACAAACTGTACTGGTCATACTGGTCAGTCTGTGTATACTGGTTATACTGGTTATACTGTGTATACTGGTTATATTGTGTATACTGGTTATATTGGTTATATTGTGTATACTAGTTATATTGGTCATACTGTGTATACTGGTTATATTGGTCATACTGTGTATACTGGTTATATTGTGTATACTGGTTATATTGGTCATACTGGTTATATTGGTCATACTGTGTATACTGGTTATATTGGTCATACTGTGTATACTGGTTATATTGGTTATACTGGTTATATTGTGTATACTGGTTATGTTGGTCATACTGTGTATACTGGTTATATTGGTTATACTGGTCATACTGTGTATACTGGTTATATTGGTTATACTGGTTATATTGTGTATACTGGTTATGTTGGTCATACTGTGTATACTGGTTATATTGGTTA
Organism: Centroberyx affinis; assembly: GCF_046629955.1. NCBI lineage: Eukaryota > Metazoa > Chordata > Actinopteri > Beryciformes > Berycidae > Centroberyx > Centroberyx affinis. Next base: position 14,692 of record NW_027284355.1, on the reverse strand, counting down.
TACTGGTTATATTGGATATACTGGTTATAGTGGTCACACTGTGTATACTGGTTATATTGGATATACTGGTTATACTGGTCATACTGGTTATATTATGTATACTGGTTATATTGGTTATACTGTGTATACTGGCTATACTGGTTATACTGGTTATACTAGTCATACTGTCTATACTGGTTATACTGTTCACACACATCAAATAACCTGAAGTTACCTCTGTTGGTTCAGTCGTTCAGCAGGTTGAGCTGCACCCCCCTCCTCCCTCCTCACCCCCCCTCCCCCCCCCTCCTCCAAGCTGCTTCATTGGCAGGAAATACAGAAGTCTTTCTTGCCAAAGCAAAAACAACCAATGTAACCAGATTCAGTTGGTAACCATGACAACCTGACAGTAACAACAACAAATGCTTCAATAATATCAATCAATCATATCATTAATCACCCCCCTCCTCCACTACTACTGTCTAATAAAAGAGAAAAACTGAATCATCCTCCAACAGAGGTGTGTGACCCCAGCTGACCTCTGACCTCTGACCCGTCTGGATCTAAAGGTCTGTTTTGGTTTCAGGTCGTTCCGGCGCTCGGCGCTCGGCTCTGTCGGCTAATTTAACGACAGCTGTTCGTGTTTCTGTTGAAAATTAAAAACCCTCCAGGCTCTAATCCCCGGAGCCCCGTCCTAATTAAGGGGCTTTATGGAAAAACCGAGTGCTACATTAATAACAAAATTTAATATATTTCTTAATAAGATAACAGACGAACACGAAGCCGACGAGATGAAGAGAAGCAGCAGTTTTATAAAGCAGAAGACGGACGGAGGGATGGAGGAGGAAACGCCTGCTGGACGGAAAAAACACTTTTTAGAAGAAACAACCGACACTGAAGCAAAGACACACAAAACAACAGACAGCTGAAGTTTACTATCCAGTCTGTGTAGAGATCTGATTCAGTCTAATCTAGGACTTGAGCTCCCTCCTGTCATTTCAAATCATTTGGTGTAAAAACTACCATCAAGTGGTTTAAAAAGTACCGACACTTGGTTTAAACAGTTCCATGTCTGAGTTTAATGTTGAGCTGTCAGTCTTCAGTCAGATCTTATTTTGGGGAGAAACTATATTCAGTAGAGTCAGGTTCAGGTTCAGATTCAGATTCGGCTCTGTGCTTTAGATCATAAGGTAAAGAAAGAGTGGTGCTGTTTCTGTTTTGTTTTTAGTTAACCTTTATTTAACCAGGCAGGTCAATTAAGAGCAAATTCGTATTTACAATGACGGCCTGGCAGGAGGACAAGAACCAACACAATATGGAAATAATTAAACCACAGACCAAACAACCAACCAGATAAAGTCATGAAGGCAGAGCAGAGAGATTTGATTGGGCGGTTAAAGGGCTGGGATGCAGCTGCAGGTGTGTGTGTGTGTGTGTAAATCTCTGTGATAGAGTCCTTAAAAGCAGCGAGGGAGATAAAATTGTCCAGTTTAGTTTAGTTTCTCAGATAGGGAGTCAGACCAAGGACGGTTTTGTAAATAAGTGTAACCCAGTGAATCTCTCTTCGGATGTGTAACGATGGCCAATTAACAGAAGTGTATAAGTTACAATGGTGTGTTGTATTGGGGGAATTTTTGCCAAACCTAATTGCTGGATGGTACAAAACATGAAGCCGGGCACTCATGCTTGCATGTCTGTAAAAACATCACCATAGAAGATTCAATAAATGCGGAGAAAAAGAGAGTGTATTATCTAACTAGTCCAGAACTGAGCCGTTAGTGTTGTGATGCTGTTGTGATAACAACAGGCTTCCTACCAAACCACAGAACTTTTGTTTTAGATGTATTCAGGACAAGGTTCAGACTAGAGAAAGCCACCTGTAAACTATGAAAACTGAGTGCAAAACAGCATCAGAGGACGGTCCAACCAATATAAAATGGTGTCATCCGCATACAAATGTATCTTTGAATTTAATTTCCTACTGCACTGACAATGTTATGTATGTATATGGAGAACAGAGTGGGGCCTAGGATGGAGCCTTGAGGGACACCTTTAGTGGGGCTGAGACAGCAGATGTTCTGCTGGTCTGAGATGTTCTGTGGGTTGGAACCCTCGGTGTCAGAGGAACGAGACGCCTCAGTCTGCTGTGACCCGTCACAAACACGTACTGTACGTGTTCATGAGTCTCAAATAATAAAATAAACGAATCAAACACAGCGCGGCGTCTGAATCTAGAAATTCAACTGCCAGTGTCTGTCAGACTGGGAGGAAGGAAGCGAGGAAGCGAGGAAGCACCGTAACCCAGACGGCTTTCACCTGGAAGATAACAGATACTGGCTCTACTGGTTTGACTGATTAGAACACAGTTCCTTCAGTTAAACCAGTTCCTCCTGGTTGAACTGGCTGTACAGGTTATACTGGGTAGCTCCCAGTGGAACTATAATATTTAATAGTTTTATTGCCTCATCTTCAGGCTTCCTACAACACTGACAACAATCCTGTCCCATCTGCATCCTGATAAAACACACACACACACACACACACACACACACAGCGTCCCAGCGACCCTGTTTGAATAACAAGTTGTTGGCAAACACACTGCAGCGTCGCCACGGCAGGTTGGCATGGCGATGGACCAGACATCCCATAATCTACATTCAACACAGGAGGCTGGCCAGTTAATATGCAAGGGTGTGTGTGTGTTTGGTGTGTGTGTGTGTGTGTGTACCTTGTCAGTACTCTGCTCTCTCTCCTGAACCAGATCCTGTTCCAACCGCTTACACTGCGGAGAGAGAGGGAGAGAGAGAGAGAGAGAGAGAGAGAGAGAGAGAGAGAGAGAGAGAAAATCACTGTGAATATACTGTACACACACACAGACAGTAGTATTAACACACCATTTGTTGGAGGCTTTGATTGTTCTTCAACAAGAGGGTTCTGTGTGTGTGTGTGTGTGTGTGTGTGTGTGTGTGTGTGTGTGTGTGTGTGTGTGTGTGTGTGGGGGGTAGTAATCGGGTTCGTCAGCAGGTATTCCAGGATGCAGATTCATCTATAGATGTTTATTTGTTGGTAAATTAAGCAGTTTAGAGCAAAACTGATCAAACTGATTAACAGATAAATGATACAGTAGCAGCAGTAGTAGTAGTAGCAGTAGTAGTAGTAGTAGCAGTAGTAGTAGTAGTAGCAGTAGTAGTAGTAGTAGCAGTAGTAGTAGTAGCAGTAGTAGTAAATGAAATGAAAGGTGACTGTCTGATGTATTCATCTTTTATTCAGCAGCAGATTTAATCCTTTACAGTGATTTGTATCTTGATAAAACTTGATATCGCCATGACAACATCTTCACCAACAGAACGACACCAAGAAATAAAATGTCAAATACAAACTTGTCAGTTTGGATGCAGATGGTTCACGGTTCATGGTTCCAGGTCTCTCTCTCTCTCTCACACACACACACAGACACACACACACACACAGACACACACACACACACAGACACAGACACACACACACACACACACACACACACACAGTAGCTATAAGTCAGTGTGACAGTACAGAGGACAGAGTGTTTGGTCTGGAACACAAACTGTTTTTCTAGACTGGACTACTGACAGTGTGTGTGTGTGTGTGTGTGTGTGTTTGGGCTGGGTTGTGAAGTTATTCTTGTCTGCAGAGGAAGAGGAAACAGCATGGTGGCTGTGTGTGTGTGTGTGTGTGTGTGTGTGTGTGTGTGTGTGTGTGTGTGTGTGTGTGTCTGTGTGTGTGGTGGAAGGAATGCTGAGTGTCCAACAGTCTGTCTAGGAATGTCCACATGGAGAGAGAGAGACAGAGAGAGAGAGAGTTTTGATAGACATGGTTGACTGCTTTTTGCTTGTACAGTCTGCACTGTGTGTGTGTGTGTGTGTGTGTGTGTGTGTGTGTGTGTGTGTGTGTGTTCTGGGCTGGGCTGAGCTGACTGACTGGTTGTTGTAACAAGTGTAGCACTGAAATCCGGTCGGAGGAAACTTATGCCGACGGAACAAAGAAAATAATACAATAACCAATAATTGTCAAAAAAAAAAAAAAAAGTGAGAGACTTGTTGTTTATATATTGTCAGAATCTGCTTTGTCAAAGTTCAGTCTCCTGCCTTTTCTCACCTATTTACAATTATTGGTAAACATTTTATTTTCTTCGTTCCATCATAAGTTTCCTCCGACCGGATTTCAGTGTTCCACTTGTTCAGACTGAAAGGTTTAATAAACATAAAGAAAGAGATTCACTTCAAAACAATTCAGCAGCAGGACTAGTTTTTTATATCTTGTCAGAATCTGCTTTGTCGGCGTTCCTTTATGTGCTAGAAGTGATTTTCAGACCGTTCCTCCAGACAATGGCAGCGAATGGAGAGAGAAAAAAAAACACAACTCTCCAGTCTGCTCTACCGGAGCAACAGATCACAGAATCACTGATTTGGGGGTTATCATGGAGGAAGATACTAGGGCTGAACGATTTTGAAAAAATATCTAATTGCGATTATTTTGACTGATACTGCAATTGCGATATGATTTGCGATATTAGAGGGAATGATAATTTTTACATCATTATTCTCACTTTCATTGAAAAACATATTAAAATGATTATGGTGTGATATTTGCGGGGATCTGTACCAAACAAAGATGTTTTCTTAAGTCTGTAGAATATGATGTGTAGGCCAGGACATCTCTGCAGCACCACAATATTTCATTTAAAATAGTATTTTGACACATTTCACCTTTAACAAATATTGCGCCTCCTGCGATTTGAAAATTGCAGTAGGCCATATTGCAATTTTGATAAAATTTCAATTAATTGTTCAGCCCTAGAAGATACACGACCCAAGAGTCACACAGAGCTTTAATGTGGATGAATTAGCAGCACACTGACACACTGACACTCTAACAGAGTTCAGTCCAGATTCTACTGTTGCTTTACTAATAAAGTGAAGTGACAGACTGACAGGATCTGGGAATCAAACCTACAACCTTCCTCCTGAGGGGCCGAATCACATCCAGATGGAGCTTTAATAACCTGTAATAACCTGTAATTACCTGATATTAACTCAAACAGCACACAGCAGAAGAAGAGAGATTCCAATACCGGAACCTCCAGCTGTAATAAGAGGAATATGAGAGAGAGAGAGAGACGGGGCGGTGGAGAGAGCTAGAGAGTGAATGAGAGCGCTGAGGGAATGATGCAGCCAGGTTTTTTCTCCCCCGGTTTTCTAATATTTCCCAGAAGTCTCGGCTGCGGCGGAGAGATAATCCCTGAGAGATGAAGAGAGGGAGCGAGGGATCGGCCGAGCGGCGGGGGGGCGGAGAGAAATCCTCCAGCATGGAGTGGTCGCCCGATCCCTTCATCTCTACCCCGCTTCACCGCTCTCTCTCTCTCCGCATCTCTGGGGATTACGGCGGCATTTGCAACATACTTCTAAACCCCGAAGCCCGCAGACCTGATGGGGGCGTTAGGATGAGGGCGGGATTAAGGTGTTACATTAGAGGGGTGGTGTTAACGTAGAGGGTGGGTGTTAAAGATGGCGGCGTGCTCATATTGGTGGGGTTAGCTGTGGTATTGTGGTGAATTGTGCGGGGTTAATGGAGACAGACTGGGTGTTAGGGTGGGAGGCAGGGGGCGGGGCTAAGATGGAGGGGTGGAGCTAAGGCAGAGGGGGGGGGGGGGGCAGGGTGTTGACTTCACATGAGATGGTCACATGTTCAGGTCTGTGATACAGCAGTGTGTCCAGTTAGCTAGTCACACTGTCATACACACATTAAAGTGTGTGTGTGTGTGTGTGTGTGTGTGTGTGATGTTACTGCGATGTTTATAGAATCGTTAACAGCTGTTTACTCCAATATTAATGCAACATTACTGCATCATCACTACACCTCTACTGCATCACTACTGCGACTCTACTGCAACTCTACTGCATCACTACTGCGACTCTACTGCACACTACTGCGACTCTACTGCACACTACTCCGACTCTACTGCACACTACTGCGACTCTACTGCATCACTACTGCGACTCTACTGCACACTACTGCGACTCTACTGCACACTACTGCGACTCTACTGCACACTACTGCGACTCTACTGCATCACTACTGCGACTCTACTGCACACTACTGCGACTCTACTGCACATTACTGCGACTCTACTGCATCACTACTGCGACTCTACTGCACACTACTGCGACTCTACTGCACATTACTGCGACTCTACTGCATCACTACTGCGACTCTACTGCATCACTACTGCGACTCTACTGCACATTACTGCGACTCTACTGCACACTACTGCGACTCTACTGCATCACTACTGCGACTCTACTGCACACTACTGCGACTCTACTGCACATTACTGCGACTCTACTGCACACTACTGCGACTCTACTGCACACTACTGCGACTCTACTGCATCACTACTGCGACTCTACTGCATCACTACTGCGACTCTACTGCATCACTACTGCGACTCTACTGCACATTACTGCGACTCTACTGCACACTACTGCGACTCTACTGCACACTACTGCGACTCTACTGCATCACTACTGCGACTCTACTGCATCACTACTGCGACTCTACTGCACATTACTGCGACTCTACTGCACACTACTGCGACTCTACTGCACACTACTGCGACTCTACTGCATCACTACTGCGACTCTACTGCACACTACTGCGACTCTACTGCACATTACTGCGACTCTACTGCACATTACAGCGACTCTTCTGCACACTACTCCGACTCTACTGCATCACTACTGCGACTCTACTGCACACTACTCCGACTCTACTGCACACTACTCCGACTCTACTGCACATTACTGCGACTCTACTGCACACTACTGCGACTCTACTGCACATACTGCGACTCTACTGCACATTACTGCGACTCTACTGCACACTACTGCGACTCTACTGCATCACTACTGCAACTCTACCTACTGCACATTACTGCGACTCTACTGCACCATTACTGCGACTCTATTGCACATTACTGCGGACTCTACTGCACCATTACTGCGACTCTATTGCACATTACTGCAACTCTACTGCATCACTACTGCGACTCTACTACACATTACTGCGACTCTACTACACATTACTGCGACTCTACTGCATCACAACTGCGACTCTACTGCACAATTACTGCGACTCTACTGCATCACAACTGCGACTCTACTGCACATTACTGCAACTCTACTGCATCACTACTGCGACTCTACTGCACATTACTGCGACTTTACTGCATCACTACTGCGACTCTACTGCACATTACTGCGACTCTACTGCATCACTACTGCGACTCTACTGCACATTACTGCGACTCTACTGCACATTACTGCGACTCTACTGCACATTGCTGCGACTCTACTGCACATTACTGCGACTCTACTGCACACTACTCCGACTCTACTGCATCACTACTGAGACTCTACTGCACATTACTGCGACTCTACTGCACATTGCTGCGACTCTACTGCACATTACTGCGACTCTACTGCACACTACTCCGACTCTACTGCATCACTACTCCGACTCTACTGCACATTACTGCGACTCTACTGCACATTACTGCGACTCTACTGCACATTACTGCGACTCTACTGCACACTACTGCGACTCTCTGCATCACTACTGCAACTCTACCTACTGCACATTACTGCGACTCTACTGCACCATTACTGCGACTCTATTGCACATTACTGCAACTCTACTGCATCACTACTGCGACTCTACTACACATTACTGCGACTCTACTGCATCACAACTGCGACTCTACTGCACCATTACTGCGACTCTACTGCATCACTACTGCGACTCTACTGCACATTACTGCAACTCTACTGCATCACTACTGCGACTCTACTGCACATTACTGCGACTCTACTGCATCACTACTGCGACTCTACTGCACATTACTGCGACTCTACTGCATCACTACTGCGACTCTTCTGCACATTACTGCGACTCTACTGCATCACTACTGCGACTCTACTGCACATTACTGCGACTTTACTGCATCACTACTGCGACTCTACTGCACATTACTGCGACTCTACTGCATCACTACTGCGACTCTACTGCATCATTACTGCGACTCTACTGCATCACTACTGCGACTCTACTGCATCACTACTGCGACTCTACTGCATCATTACTGCGACTCTACTGCATCACTACTGCGACTCTACTGCACATTACTGCGACTCTACTGCATCACTACTGCAACTCTACTGCACATTACTGCGACTCTACTGCATCACTACTGCGACTGTACTATCAGTACTGCGACTGTACTGCATCACTACTGCGACTCTACTGCATCAGTACTGCGACTGTACTGCACCCCCAAATCCTGCAGTAGTGACAGAGGGCATGACTGTTACCATGGCTACCAGTGTAGTAGTAACGCAGGACTGTTACCATGGCTACCGGTGTACTGTAGTACTAACGCAGTACAGATGCAGGATGCAGAATGTTTGAGGTTTTATCTCCAGCTGATCTCCATCTGACAGATCAGAGTTCAGACTGCTGCTGAGCGCTTTACTCTCTCTCCTTCCTCCACTCTCTCTCTACCTCTCTCTCTCGCTCTCTCTCTTTCCCTTTTCCATCTTTCTCATCTCCTTTCATTCCTTCCGTCGATCCGCCCGCTCCATCTCTCTTTATTCAGTTCTCTCTTCTTTCTCTCTCATCCCCACATACATATTAAATTTCTGTCTACTGCTTTTCCTTTTTTCTCTTTCTCAGTCCTTCCATCTCTCTTTCTCTCTCTCTCTGTCTCTCTCTCTCTCTGTCTCTCTCTGTCTCTCTCTCTTTCTCTCTCTGTCTCTCTGTCTCGCTCTCTCTCTGTCTCTCTCTCTGATCCAGATCGTCCCAGAGAGAGATGTATATGAATTTATATTAATTCTTATTAATATCCAGGAGTTTACTGGTGCTGATAATAAAGTCATCCTGAACTAGAACTGACTAGAACCAGCTCAGACTAACACACCGGGTTCTGTCTCTCTGTCTGTCTCTCTGTCTCTCTGTCTGTCTGTCTGTCTGTCTGTCTCTCTGTCTGATTTGAGTATCTGTCTGTCCAGCAGGTTTGATAGCAGCTTGACGGTTTCCATAGGGAAATATTCAGCAGGCAGATTAGATTCAAATGACTGCTGTCAGACCAACCGCACACACACACACACACACACACAGGGCATATGTATATGTGCACACACACAAACACATTTAGGTGTATACACACACTGCACACACACACACATAAGTACACAAACAGGTGTACAAACATGCAAGTATTCACACACACACACACACACACACACACACACACACACACACACACACCAAGGCAAACAGCCTGTCTCATGTTAGGTGAGTATATCTGGATGTCAATATTTGTCTCCAGGCCGGTTTGTTTTCAGATGATTGAAAATATTCATGTTCAGATTGAAATGTCAAATATTTGAGGTTTGGGCTGCTGGTGTTGCCGTAACCCGACCGGCGCGCTGCGAGTGGCACCGCCGCCGCACAGAGCCGGGCCGAGCCGAGCCGAGCCACACCGAGCCGAGCCGGGCCACACAGAGCCGAGCCAAGCCGAGCCGAGCCGGGCCAGGCCGCACAGAGCCCGAGCCAAGCCGAGCCGAGCCGGGCCGAGCCGGGCCAGGCCGCACAGAGCCGAGCCGAGCCGAGCCGAGCCGAGCCACACAGAGCCCGAGCCAAGCCGGGCCGAGCCGGGCCGAGCCGGGCCAGGCCGCACAGAGCCGAGCCGGGCCACACCACCGCTGGGTTTAAATTAAAGCTCTCGTCACCCGGCACAACACAACAGTACTGCAGTACTGCCACATACTTACACCTACAGACACAGTACTACAACAAGGACTAGTACTCCTAGTCATGATTAGGAATTTACTCATAGTCAGGGTTAGAAGCATTCATATTCAGGTCAAAGGTCAACATATAAATATACTGACCACTGTCCAGTTAACAGCCTATTGCCTCCCTCATTAACGAGGTTTTCAATTAACACCATGACTCAGTTCACTTCAGTGAAACTTTAATGAGAATTCAAACTAATGAATATTCCTCAGAATATCAGTTATATGACTATAAATATAATAAAAATAACTATAATATAATATAAATAACTGTAGAATGAAAACAAATGAGAAAACTATTGAGAACCATCTGAATCAGGAACAAGCAACAGATGTAACACTATGTCAGACAGACAGACAGACAGACAGACAGACAGACAGACAGACAGACAGACAGACAGACAGACGGACTCACCCTGGCGACAGACCCGTCTCTCTCCTCCATCACGGCCTTCATCTCCTGGGCGGTGATGTCATGTCTCCGTTGCCGTGCCGACCGCAGCCGCTGGACCAGAACCGAACCGAACCGCTCTACTTCCTGGACCGAGTCGGCAGCACACACACACTGCAGCAGCTCATCCACATCCTGACACACACACACACACACACGCGTTTTGACTGATCATTTCATCACTAATTAGCACACTAGCTAATGTAGCTAGCAGCAACTAGTGTTAGCATGTTAAGGAATAGTTCACTCAAATGAGAATTTTGTCATTATATGAAATATAGAAGTTTGTAGTTTGTATGTCAACATGTCATGCCTCACGGTCGTATGCCTCCGCCAATAAACTTTGTTTTATCACTGCAAGGACAGTCTTTATTTATTGAACATATATAATTAATGTGATTATTAGGTCAACTTAAAGGATTTTGGTGTCTGAAAAGTAAGTGACAGCACTTCCACCGTTTCTGTAGAATGACCCAAGATGGTTTTCTCAGCTACAGTGGTAAGCAAAACATTATGATGTCACAGTGAAGTTGACCTTTGAACTTTTGGATATAAAATGTCATCACTTCATCATTTTATCCTATTAGACATTTGTGTGAAATTTTGTCATAATTAGCGTATGAATTCTTGAGTTATGGCCAAAAACGTCTTTTGTGATGTCACAGTGACCTTGACCTTTGACCACCAAAATTTAATCAGTTGATCCTTGAGTCCAAGTGGACGTTTGTGCCAAATTTGAAGAAATTCCCTCAAGGCGTGAGACGGACGGACGACCTGAACACATTCTGCCTCGGCTCTCACCGGCACAGAGGCGAGATAATATAATAATAATAAATAGATATATATAATAATAAACATAATAAAACACACAGAGAGTTAGCTAGCAGCTTCATGTCAGCCTCCTGCAAAACAGCTGGAGTGAATGGAGAGCGTTTCTTCCTAAAAGGTAAAAAAAAAAAAAAACTCAAAACAGCAGAATCCAAGAGTTCTGAAGCCAAACGATCGAACTGTGGCTCCAGAAGTCCAACATTCACCTCACAGAGATCTGATGGAAGAGTCCTGCTGCCTTCAGGTGCTCCTGTCAGCTCGTACTTCAGAGTTTTACTGTCATAAATATTACTTGCGGTGTGTTCAAGTACTTTCTAGTCAGAAACAAAAGTAGTTTTTTGGCGACTGTTTTAGAAACAAGCGGTAAACAGAGTGAGAGCGTGACATCTTGGGGATCATGTAAAAGTCGACTTCCCCATGTGTGTATTTACCACTTATTTACCTGTAATTACTACTACTATTAACTAGTACCATGCATCTATAGACTGTGTCCACCTAGCTATGTGTGTGTGTGTGTGTGTGTGTGTGTGTGTTACCATGTCACTCTCCTCTAGGTTAATATTCTCCATCCTGGGGAGAGAGAGAGAGAGAAGAGAGAGAGAGAGAGAGAGAGAGAGAGAGAGAGAGAGAGAGAGAGAGAGCGAGAGAGAGAGAAAGAGAGAGAGCTCAGTTTCCATTCCTTAGTGAGAGTTCCCAAATCTTACTCCAGTCCAGTGACTGTGTGTGTGTGTGTGTGTGTGTGTGTGTGTGTGTGTGTGTGTGTGTGTGTGTGTATTTGAATGTGAATTTATACTTGTATGTGTGTTTGTGGGAGCATGTATTGTATGTGTATCAGTGTGTGTGTGTGTGTTTGTAAGGACTGCATTTGTGTGTATGTGTGTACAGTAGGTGTGGTGTGTGTGTGTGTGTGTGTGTGTGTGTGTGTGTGTGTGTGTTCATGTGAATAGCAGCATATTAAAGCAGCAGCTGTATTTCTTCTATATTAATGTTTGCAGTCAGACAGCAGGATCAGATCTGGTCAACTTCTTTCCTCCGAGACCAAAAACCTCCAAACACCAAACATCACACACTGTTAAATATTAAATATCATGTTACAATGCGTTATTTTACATTACAGTAATAATCTGAGCTAACTGTCATGACTGAACAGACAGAGAAGAGAGAAACTCAAACTGCAGCAACAGAAAATCCAAGCTCCGCCCACACTGTTTGATTGACAGGTGATCTGTGGGAAACACCACAGTGAGGCTGAGGGAGGAAGATGGAGGCTGACCAGAAGCAGGAACACCAGGATTAAAACTGGAATTAACATTTCAGACTAACTGCATTACATTGAGTCCATGACTCCAAACTCTTTTCATATTCTATGTTGCATATATCTTGATATTTTTCTAATTTTTCACTTATTTTATAATGCATATACTGTATCTCATATGTTTGGCATATTTTCATATTGTACATATTTTTGATTCATATTTCTTTTTCTCAGTTTGTTCTTCTGCTGTTTTTTTTTTTTGCATTTCCTCAAAATGTTGTAATTCAGATATTTTCATACTTTCTAACATTTCGTCATTCTAGAGTTGTGTATTATGTTTAATCGGCCCATTAACTCTCACATATTATTATTTTGTTCCACATCAAACATGACATCTCAGGTGATTTTTGATTTTTAACAAAGGGATGATGTATCTCGGTACTGACTGCTCTGCACCGTTCTTTTCTGTTTCTCTCTGCTGTATCCTGTTACTTTCTGCTGATTTCCCCACAGGATCAATAAAGTTTCCTCTGATCTCATGACGGAGAGATCTGGAATTAAACAGCATGTTAAATGAACCGACTCGCTCCTGTCGGCGAGGAGTAATTTCCTCCGCTCCCTGCTGTCCGCCCAAACTGGAAACCGTCATTTTAAAGCGGCGTGGGTGCCGGCTGGAGGATTCCCGTCTTTTCTCGACTCCTTTAAAGGAGTTTTGGGAGGAAGAGGGGGTGATGAAACTGGACGTCTAGCTGGTAACTAGCTGATCTCCTCCCGCTCCTCCTGGGAAGCTCTTTTCATTTAGTCTGCTGCTGTTTTGCTGTAATAAACTGTAATAAGGTGGCCGAGGCATCGCGGCTCTGCAGGGAGCGCCAGGTAATGAAATCAGAAAGAAAAGACCAGCCGCCTCCAATAAACCTCTAACACCCTGCTTACTCTCCGCAGATCCAGCTCCGCTCACTCCACACCGATCATTAACATTTTTATACATCTACAACTTTAGATAACAAGAAGAAACACAGCCACTGGAGGCCATTAGGAGGTCCGAGCCTCTGGGGCAAATGATTTGACAGAGAGAATATCAGCTGGATTCTTCATTTTGAAAAAGTTTGACATCTCAAAGATGAAACATTTTGGTGAAAGTCCTGCAACTGCAGCCGAAAAATTGCCCATTTGGCACAGTGATAAAACTACAGAGTGCAACCAAATGTGGTGAGAAACAATCACTCATTAACATTTATATGAAGTTTGGTCATTCGAACATTTAGGTGTTGAGGAATTATGCCTCATTTCCTGTTTGCGTGTCTTTGCCATCAACTAAGAATCAAAACTCTGTGATACAAAGTGTCAATGTTGGCAGCTGAAATATACAAAGTAAGCGCTATGAAACGTTACAATTAGATGATTCAGGAGATACCTTTTATATCAAAGAAAAATGGGAGTTGGAAGCTAATGTGATAATAGAGGATGAAGAATGGGAGGAAAGTCACTTAAGTAGCCATAAGATCACAAATACTCCTATGTGGAGGGAGTCTGACTGGAAAGTTAAGGTTAGGTACTTCAGGACCCCTGAAGTGGTGCCCGGGCTTGTTGGAGGGCCTCACCATTATGCTGGAGAGGCTGTGGAATGACTGGGGATCATACACATGTTTTCTGGGATTGTCCAAGACTGCAGAAATTTGGGGAGAATATTAAAAGTGAGATAACAGTCATTTTAGATGTTGATTTACCTTTGAATCCACTGTATTATATTCCGGGATGTATACCGAGAAGTATACTCTATGGGGATCATTTGTATATCTTAAGGGTATTATTGTTAATTGCAAGGAAAATGATAACTATTTCCTGGTTGCAAAATCAACCCCCTACAGTGGAACAATGGACTAAGAGACTGAGACAGGTGAACATAATGGAAGAAAAGACTGCACAATTGCAAATGAAAAAGGATATTTTTGTGCGGAGATGGACACCTGTAATTCTGTATATGGCTGAATAGAAGAATACTTTTATATATCTATACATATATATATATATATGTATACCTATTTCTCTTTTTTATTTATTTATTTATTTATTTTTATTTTATTTCTTATATTTTTTAAAGTAATAAGTAATAAGTTCCAAAAAAAAAAAAGAAGTAGGTGCTATTGTAAGGTCGGCCTGACGGTGGCGCTGTAGAGCAAATGTGGTCTGTCACTTCTGGGTCTGATCCCAGATGTGTATGTGAAATGCGGCGGCTCCGGCATCAACTAGCATCAAAAACTTGTTTGTGTCTCACAGCCTAACAGAGAC
>NW_027284354.1:5000-18322 GCF_046629955.1 Centroberyx affinis | reverse complement strand
TGAACCTTCTAGGAACCTGAGGACATCTGGGGCCTGCTGGCTGTCCCAAGAGTTAGAACAAAACACGGTGAAGCAGCGTTTTGTTATCATGGAACACAGACCTGGAATAACTCCCAGATGATATTAGACAAGCCCCGACTCTGACCACTTTTAAGTCAAAGCTAAAAACTTTCTGCCTACTCTACCCTGTAATGGATAAAAACTTCTCTTTTCAGCTTAGCTTTTAAATAACCTCCATTTTAACTCTTTCTGTTCAGGATCCCAACAGAGCTGACACGGGCAAGTACAAATTTTCATTGGTCTTGTCCAGGTAAAGCTTACTGCACAGTGAACACTATATGTGGGGGGGCAGAGCTTTACCCTGTATGACTCTCATCCATCTCTGGATGGTGAGGTTTCTGACCAAGAGGAGAATCTGTGATCCTCGTCTGCCTGAGGCAGTGAGATCTGACTAAATATCAGATCAAGAGTAGAATCAGGAAGGACAGGGGAAAAGAAAATGACAGAAAAACATCTGGGTTCACTCACAATGTGCATCTAAAAGTGGGAGAATTTGTTGTTTGTTGTGTTCTTTCATCTTTCTATCTCATTTGATTTGAACTGCACTAGTTTACTTTTTAAGTCTTTTATCTTTTGTATCTCTTGTCTGTACTTTTGCACTTTTTAATTGTAAATCTTTTACCTTTACTGTATTTTTATCACTCTGTAAAGCACTTTGAATTGCCCCAGTGTATGAAATGTGCTGTACAAATAAAGCTGCCTTGCCTATTCTAGTTTATCTTTAATTGTACATACATTTTTTGTTTTTATTTCACACTTGCTTTGGCAATGACAATGACAATAAAGCCCCTTTGAATTGAATTGAATGCAGAGACAGAGGGAGAGAGAGAGAGAAAGAGATAGAGGGAGAGAGAGAGAAAGAGAGAGACAGAAAGCGAAAGAGAGAGACAGAGAGAGAGAGAGAGACAGAGAGTGAGTGAGAGATAGAGAGAGAGAGACAGACAGAGAGAGAGAGTGAGAGATAGAGAGAGAGAGAGAGAGACAGAGAGAGAGAGAGAGAGACAGAGAGAGAGACAGAGAGAGAGAGAGAGAGAGAGAGAGAGACAGACAGGAGAGAGAGAGTGAGAGATAGAGAGAGAGAGAGAGAGAGACAGAGAGAGAGAGAGAGAGACAGAGAGAGAGACAGAGAGAGAGAGAGACAGAGAGAGAGAGACAGACAGAGAGAGAGAGTGAGAGATAGAGAGAGAGAGAGAGAGAGACAGAGAGAGAGAGAGAGAGACAGAGAGAGAGACAGAGAGAGAGAGAGAGAGAGAGAGAGAGAGAGAGAGAGAGACAGAGAGAGAGAGAGAGAGACAGAGAGAGAGACAGAGAGAGAGAGAGAGAGAGAGAGAGAGAGAGAGAGAGAGACAGAGAGAGAGAGACAGAGGGAGAGAGAGAGAGAGAGAGAGAGAGAGAGAGAGAGAAACTGTATTTCTGGTTAGATGGATGACAGATGAGAAGCGACATCATGGCAGACGACAAACTTCATGAGGACGACAGCAAACAGGAAATGATAAATGCCTGCTGTTAACGGCACCATCCACCTCTAACCCCCCCCACCCCCCACCCCACACCCCCGGCCCCCCTCCCTCCACGACCACACTGGAAATATCCGGAGGTGACGTCACCTCGTCTACGATTGGCCGGTTATCCGTGAGGTCAGTGTGCTGCCCGCCTGCTGAGCTGCTGTGTTCAGTGAGCAGGCTGACCTTCACACCTTCACACACTGTTAGTCTGCAGGTGGACCACTGTGGTGTCTGAGGACCTAAAGGAGGACTGCAGCTGCCTCCCTGCTGGCACAACAGGACGACTGACTGACTGACTGACTGACTGACTGACTGACTGACTGACTGACTGACTGACTGACTGACTGACTGACTGTCTGACTGACTGACTGACTGACTGTCCAGGGCATTACAGGAAAACACAGATATCAGAGAAGCAGAAAGTGGAAGTAAGACCCCGCCCCCTCCTGTCTCCCAGACACAACGCATTAATATGAAACAGTGACCTGAACTTATTTCAAAATGTATGATGTATGATGGATTATCTTTACCGACTGAATCAGAGTCTCCAGTGGTTTTCTCTGCTGTTTGGAAGTGAATGGGCCTGATGAGCCTGACAGGTTTGGCTTTAATTGTGGCGCAGAATGTAAAAGCTGTCAGAATTAACATTAGAGGGATGGAAACCATAAAAATTGACCAAAAACCTCTGACCGGCCCAGTCTGGGATGAAAAGCTTTCAGTTCAATAAAGAGAAACACTTACTTGATCCTGTCGGAGTCGGATAAGGCCTCCTGCAACAGAGCAGAGGAGACGGGATCAGTATCAGGACGATGTGAGATAACAAGCAACAGATATCATCATGATAACAAATAATTAAAATACTACTAACACTAGTATTAATACAAACAATTTATCTTGATTTAAATGGAAATGTATAAAAGTATAGGCTCTACAAGAATTATTATGACCACAAATCCCAAAATCCAGGCACTCATGACATTATGACGGAAATGTCCTGATGGAGTTTTTAACATCTCCAGTTCAAAACCTTTTAACTCTCAAACCCACATGAGAGCCTGGATGCAGATTTTTTTTGTGGTCAAAATATTTTCTTCTCAGTACAATTCCTGGCCTCCAAGAGCTCCTACTGTCTGTCCTCTTAGAAATATATAGGCTCTGTGTTTAGAAATGGATATTTTTATCATAATTATGTAACCAAAAAGGAATAGATTTAGTACTGAACTAGAACCAGAACAAGGACCAAAACGGTGACAAAAAACCCTAAAACATAGAAATACTGAATACTGAACAAAAACATCACCTGCAGGAATGGTATCAGAGGAAAATACAACAGGAAAATGAAAAGGTGAAAATACATGATGATGATGTCTGGAAAGATCAGACAAAACACAACTGGAATTTAAGGATTTAAGGAACACACACTTGTCCAGCTGGATTTAAGGAACACACACTTGTCCAGCTGGATTTAGGGAACACACACTTGTCCAGCTGGATTTAGGGAACACACACACTTGTCCAGCTGGATTTAGGGAACACACACTTGTCCAGTTGGATTCAGGGAACACACACTTGTCCGGTTGGATTCAGGGAACACACACGTATCCGGTTGGATTTAAGGAACACACACTTGTCCAGTTGGATTTGGGGAACACACACTTGTCCAGTTGGATTTAAGGAACACACACTTGTCCAGTTGGATTTGGGGAACACACACTTGTCCAGCTGGATTTAAGGAACACACACTTGTCCAGTTGGATTTGGGGAACACACACTTTGGGGAACACACACTTGTCCAGTTGGATTTAGGGAACACACACTTGTCCAGTTGGATTTAGGGAACACACACTTGTCCGGTTGGATTTAGGGAACACACACTTGTCCAGTTGGATTTAGGGAACAAACACTTGTCCGGTTGGATTTAGGGAACACACACTTGTCCGGTTGGATTTAGGGAACAAACACTTGTCCGGTTGGATTTAGGGAACACACACTTGTCCGGTTGGATTTAGGGAACACACACTTGTCCGGTTGGATTTAGGGAACACACACTTGTTCGGTTGGATTTAGGGAACACACACTTGTCCAGTTGGATTCGGGGAACACACACTTGTCCAGTTGGATTTAGGGAACACACACTTGTCCAGTTGGATTTGGGGAACACACACTTGTCCAGTTGGATTCAGGGAACACACACTTGTCCAGTTGGATTTAGGGAACACACACTTGTCCAGTTGGATTTGGGGAACACAGATGAGTTCTAACACCATGAAACCCACAAACTCTCATGCACAAGACGGAACTACAACAAACATGGAGGTGGAGCATTCCCCACCTGCATGTATTTTTCCTGTATTTTTTCCTTCTCTGGCACTCAACTCTCATTGGCTGTTTCTGGTCTGTAATCAGATTTGATTGGTTGACCAGCTCTCACGACAGGAAGATGTCAAGACTTCTCCAGATTCGAGTCGTAAATATCAGACATGTTTGAAATAATGCTGATGGTTCTGACTGGATCTGAACCTCACGCTCTACCAGACCGAGCAGAACCGACCCGCTCCATCTGGATGATCCTTCATGATGCCAAACCGAAAAAAGTCCTATAATGTCTCAGCATGATGAAGTCAGGAGACCAAACACTGATGAACATCTAAACCAAGATCGAGAAACCAAGAAACATCCCTGTAGGTGTGTGAGCGCCATGGAAACCAAACTCCACACCTCCCAGTCCAGCTGCTGGCAGACTGGTTACCAGTCTGTTAGTGGGCCAAGTTTACAGCCGACAGAGTTCATTTGTTTTCTGAGATGGGGACAGTCCCCCCCCCTTGGAAGCTGAGACACACTGAACATTGACAGAGACACTGACTTATTTGCTCATCCTTCAACTGCTCTTGCACTGGACTGTAAACTTGTAAATCTGTCAATTAAAACATCTGTACATTTAAATCTGTCAATATAAACAGTGAAACTTCTTTCTAACCGATACATGCACTGTATTAGCATGATGAGGATGATGTGTTTAATCTTCAGTATAGTTTCATTCTTATATTTTAATGTACTTTATATCCTGTGACCCAGTTTCCCCTCAGGGATCTTTTAAGTTCATGTGGTTATAAAATACAGGAAGGGTTATTTAGCCTCATGAGAAACTACCAGCGACTCTGGACTGAACATCAGCCAGACAGAGAGAAGGATAAAGGAGCGGTCTGTCCATTCACACTTCCCATGGACGCTCACTCCGTTCAGTGACTGGCTGTCCTCTCCTTCTTTACGACCCCCTGGCTGATCAATAGCTGCCTCTGTAAAACTAACAGCACAACGTATGGAAACACACAGCAATGATCCGTTTGCTTTGGCTTCCCGTCCAAACATGCAGCTGATTTTTTTTACACGATGGATCCTCTCAGCTGAGCGGTCGATATCCACTGGAGCCGTGAAATCAATGAGACAGCTGCTGTGATTGGAGCAGCTAAAAGGCCAATCACGGCCCCCCATAGAGGAGCACCGCAGCGCTCTGCAGGGGTTAATATCCCCGAGCGAACCGGACCGAAACTGTTCAGAATAATTGGTTATGGCCAAAGAATCCATTTTAGAAAATTAACAGTGTCATTATAGTTATAGCAATATAAATAGCATGTGAAAATGAAAAGCCTGTATTTTAAATTGACTTGTGAAAAAAGAATTAATAAGTGCATGAAAAAAATGACAAGCAGACGAGAAACTCTGCTCTCTCCTTTCAGAGGAGAAGCTCTGAAACGTCAGTCAGGATGATGAGACGTCTGTGTTGTTTCAGTCTCGGGTAAAAATAGAAGAAAAGGTTCAGATTCAGATCCGAACAAACTAATGATGAGACTCACGCCTATTTTTACCGCCGGCGTCGGATGGAGCTACGCAACCCGAGAGCTGAACGGACACAAAACACAGGAAGTATTCGCTCAGAAAACTTCCAATTATTACTGCAGAGCCGCTTCAACAAGGAAGTGAAGGAGGAGAAGAGAGGAGGAGGAAGAGGAGGAGGGGAGGAGAGGAGAGGAGGAGGTGATGAAGGCTCTCTCCTGATAACCTACCTTGATGTGGGATATAACAGAGAGACTAGAGAGGGGAGTCTGGGCTGCTGAGGCGCTGAGAGGAGCAGCAGGAGGAGCAGCAGGAGGAGCAGCAGGAGGAGGAGGAGGAGGAGTGAGTTTGATCCTCCATGGCCCGTCTCTCTCCTCCCAGTCCGTCTTGCCTCCTCCTCCTCCTCCTCCACTCACCCTCAACACCTCCTCCTTAGGCTCCGCCCCCTCCCTCAGGGGCCGGCACCGGCTCCCGGGTCGGTGCAGCGCCGCCACCCAGTCGTCCCAGCGCCGGGTCCGGTCCGTCGGCTTCCTGTCTGCGTCCTCCCTGTGGGCGGGGCGGGGGGCGGAGCTCCTGGTCTCGCCCCGCCCCCTGGACGTCTTCCTGCCGAGCAGCGTGAGGCGGGCGGGGCTGAGGACGCTGCGGGTGATCTCGTCCAGGAAGCTGGAGAAGCGGACCTTCTCCTCCAGGACCTGCATCCTCCAGTTCCAGTCGGCGGGCGTCCTGCCGGGGGAAGGCGGGGCCGAGGACCTCCTGGAGGGGGGCGGGGCCGAGGACCCCGGGGAGCCCGCCCGCTCCGCCTCCCGGTCCAGAAAGCGGGCGGGCGGCTCACGGCCGCCGCCCCGCCCCCGGCCCTCGTCCAGCAGCTCCACCGACTTGGACTTCCTGATGATGTCGTAGGCGTGGTGGACGCCGAGCGAGTTGGACTGTTTCAGGATGCTCTTAGGTGGAGCGCCGGGGGTCCGGGTGGCGCTCTGGGTCCGGGTGGCGCTCTGGGTCCGGGTGGCCGTCTGGGTCCGGGTGGCCGTATGGGTCCGGGTGGCCGTCTGGGTCCGGGTGGCCGTCTGGGTCCGGAGGCGGGGCATGTGGTTCTGGCGGTCTCCTCCACGCTCCGGGACGTTGGCCAGTCTTCTGAAGGCCAGCGGACTTCGCGGCGCCATGAGACAATCGGTGCTGGCGGTGACAGAGCGCGGCGCGGCGTGGCGGTCGCACGCCGTGACGCCGACCGCCGCGGTTTCGGTGCGAGAGGGGCGGGGGGGTTGGCTGATGATGCGTGGCGGCGGCAGGACGCAGAGCTCCAGGCTGGACAGACTGGAGACGTCCGGCTCGCTGTCGGAGGCCCGGGGCGGCGAGGAGGAGACGCCGCGCCGGGCCGCGCCGCTCTGAGGTCTTTTATCGGCGGGGTGGCGGGTGATCTGCGGCTGGGGGGGGAGAGAGGGGTTCGGGGTGTGTCGGTTTACCTGGCTGTCGGGCTGCGGCGCCGGGGGGGGCGGAGCGGCGGGCAGGGCGGAGCGCGTCTCGCGGTGCTGAGGCGGAGCCTTACGGTACGGCTTCCTGGCCGGGGCGGCGCTCGTCATCCTGGGCCCTCGGCGTCCGACGGCCTTCCTTCCTTCCTTCCTTCCTTCCTTCCTTCCTTCCTTCCTTCTTTCCTTCCTCCCTTCCTTCCTGTGTCGTCCCGTCAGTCCTGTCAGGAAAAGAAGCGTTAGAGGAGGTAGAAAGAACGCCGACGCCCGCCGATCGCCCCGCCAGCCGCCCTCCACAACGTCTGAATGACAACTGTACTGACTCTCTTTCCACTACCGCACTCCCTCTCCTCCCTCAACCATGCTCGCTCGCCTGCTCTCTCTCTCTCTCGCTCTCTCTCGCTCTCTCTCTCTCTCGCTCTCTCTCGCTCTCTCTCGCTCTCTCTCTCTCTCTCTCGCTCTCTCTCGCTCTCTCTCGCTCTCTCTCGCTCTCTCTCGCTCTCTCGCTCTCTCTCTCTCTCTAGATCGATGGATGGATGGATGGTCGGTCAGTCAGTCTGTAGAGGAGTGATGCCACTCTACATCAACATCAAACGCCCCCGCCTTTACACACACCTGCATGTCAGCATGGGAGTGTGTGTGTGTGTGTGTGTGTGTGTGTGTGTGTGTGTGTGTGTGTGTGTGTGTGTGTGTGTGTGTCTTTGCTGATGTGTACCTATGGTGCAAGACTAAATATGAGTCTCAGTGTGTATCTGACGGTGTGTAAATGTGTGTCTGTGCTGAATGTACGTGCATAAACAGCAGAGAGTGAGTGAGTGAGTGTGTGTGTGTGTGTGTGTGTGTGTGTGTGTGTGTGTGTGTGTGTGTGTGTGTGGACAGAGAGAGAGGGAAAGCGAGCGAGCCCCAGGCTACAGATTGATCTCAGCAGAAGTGTGTTTCCAGCAGAGGAAGTGCAGCTCCATTGATCTGAATGAGGCTAACGTTAGCATGTCAGCGCTAGTCTGTTTGTCGAATTGAAACAAATGGAAACACTGCAGCTACCATGCTAACTGTCAGACAGTACTACAATACTGCACTAATACTACAAAACTTCACTCCAATACTGTGATACTACACTATGCTACACTATAATACTGCAAGGCTTCACTACAGTACTACAATTCTTCACTACAAAGTTAGCATGTCAGCGCTAGCCTGTTTATCTCAATCAAAGGTATGGAACTAATGGAGCTAGCATGCTAACTGTCAGAAAATACTACAATACAATACTACTTCACTACAGTATTACAATACAATGCTACTTCATTACATCAATCCAATATTACAATATTATTCACTATACTATATACCAAGTGTGTGTTCCCTTAATATACTATACTATATATAATATTCTAATATTACTCTATAATACTTGACTACAATACTTCAAAACAATACTTCACTACAATACTATACTACAATACTTCAGTACATTAAAACACAGCAGACAGTAACAGACAAGAACTTGTTTAGTTAAATATCTGCACTGCATTGATTTGTTGACGGTCATTCATCACACACACACACACACACACACACACACACACACACACACACCATTGATCCAACTGAGGCTAAGTTTAGCACATTAGCGCCTGCCCATTTATCTGAATGAAAACCATGTCAAACCCCAGAAACCCCCAGATCCACGTGACCACACACACACACACACACACACACACTGCAATTAGGTCACACACTACATTTATATCACACACACTGCATTTATATCACACACACTGCATTTATATCACACACACACACACACACACTGTCACACTCAGGTACACACCAACACACACACAGGAAGTGGTTGTAAGTGACGTCAGAGTGACGCATCACTGGACTCTGACTGACTGATGAGTCATGCTCTGGGCTTCAGGATCCCTGAGGAAACATGACTCAGCAGGTCCGTCTGCCAGGAGCCAGACAGAAACACGACTCTGGAAGGTTGGAAACATGAATCAGCGAGTCTGCCTGCCAGGAAACAGAAACACGACTCGGCGAGTTTGAAATGTGACTCGGCGGATCTATCTACAGGGAGATGTGACTGGGGCGAGTTTCATGGTCTAAATTACATGACTGGGAGGGTCTGAAACATGACTCAGGGGGTCTGAAACATGACTGGGTGGGTCTGAAACATGACTCAGGGGTCTGAAACATGACTCGGCGGATCAGACATGACACGGCGGGTCTGAAACATGACTGGGAGGGTCTGAAACATGACTCAGGGGGTCTGAAACATGAATCAGGGGGTCTGAAACATGACTCGGTGGATCAGACATGACACGGCGGGTCTGAAACATGACACGGCGGGTCTGAAACATGACTCAGGGGGTCTGAAACATGACTCGGGTCTGAAACATGACTCGACGGGTCTGAAACATGACTCGGGGTCTGAAACATGACTCAGGGGTCTGAAACATGACTCAGGGGGTCTGAAACATGACTTGACAGGTTTGAAACTTGACACGGTGGGTCTGAAACATGACCCAGGTCTGAAACATGACTCAGGTCTGAAACATGACTGGGTGGATCTGAAACATGACTGGGAGGGTCTGAAACATGACTCGATGGTCTGAAACATGACTCGGGGGGTCTGAAACATGACTCGGCGGATCTGACACGACTTGGCGGATCTGAAACGTGACTCGGCGGGACTGAAACGTGACTCGGCGGGACTGAAACGTGACTCGGCGGGTCTGAAACGTGACTCGGCGGGTCTGAAACATGACTCGGGTCTGAAACATGACTCGACGGGTCTGAAACATGACTCGGGGGTCTGAAACATGACTCAGGGGGTCTGAAACATGACTCAGGGGGTCTGAAACATGACTTGACAGGTTTGAAACTTGACACGGTGGGTCTGAAACATGACCCAGGTCTGAAACATGACTCAGGTCTGAAACATGACTGGGTGGATCTGAAACATGACTGGGAGGGTCTGAAACATGACTCGATGGTCTGAAACATGACTCGGGGGGTCTGAAACATGACTCGGCGGATCTGACACGACTTGGCGGATCTGAAACGTGACTCGGCGGGACTGAAACGTGACTCGGCGGGACTGAAACGTGACTCGGCGGGTCTGAAACGTGACTCGGCGGGTCTGAAACATGACTCAGTGGGTCTGAAACATGAAGTACCATGTAACAAGCCGACATCCAGCTGTCTCAACCCAGCTTCACCTCTCTGTTCGCTGGGAAACACGATGAACGGATAAACCACATTTTGACGTTTTTTAAAAAACGTCAAAATCCCATGTTGGTCTGTTAGAGTGTGTTGTCCTGTCCTGTGTGTCAGTGTGTATCATGGTACAGCTCCTGTGTGTCGGTGTGTATCATGGTACAGCTCCTGTGTGTCGGTGTGTATCATGGTACAGCTCCTGTGTGTCGGTGTGTATCATGGTACAGCTCCTGTGTGTCAGTGTGTATCATGGTACAGCTCCTGTGTGTCGGTGTGTATCATGGTACAGCTCCTGTGTGTCGGTGTGTATCATGGTACAGCTCCTGTGTGTCAGTGTGTATCATGGTACAGCTCCTGTGTGTCAGTGTGTATCATGGTACAGCTCCTGTGTGTCAGTGTGTATTATGGTACAGCTCCTGTGTGTCAGTGTGTATTATGGTACAGCTCCTGTGTGTCAGTGTGTATCATGGTACAGCTCCTGTGTGTCAGTGTGTATTATGGTACAGCTCCTGTGTGTCAGTGTGTATCATGGTACAGCTCCTGTGTGTCAGTGTGTATTATGGTACAGCAGCAGTGTGTGGTTCTGAACCCAGAACCTGGGCAGCATGTTCAGAGAGAGTCTGAGCTCCAGTCATTCTGAACCGGATCAGTCTGAACCGGATCATTCTGAACCAGATCAGTCTGAACCCTTGCAGGTTCGGAGCTGCTGAATGGAATGCGGCCATTTTCTGCTCATGGATCCGTTCCATTCAGCAGTGTGTGTGTGTGTGTGTGTGTGTGTGTGTGTGTGTGTGTGTGTGTGTGCGTCCACGTCACATGACCACCTCCTGCCCCGAGGGGACCAATGACGAGCCATCGATCAATGCATGACTTCCTAGGTCACACACACACACACACACACACACACACACACACGCCTCTGTCCCCACCACAGAGGGAAGTTCATTATGTTGCTATTTTTGTCGCCATTTAGTATGTCCCCCTCACCACTCACACACACACTGTCCTCCACACACACACACACACACTGTCCTCCACACACACACACACACACAGTCCTCCACACACACACACACACACACACACACACACACACACTGTCCTCCACACACACACACACACACAGTCCTCCACACACACACACACACACACACACATACACACACACTGTCCTCCACACACACACACACACACACACACTGTCCTCCACACACACACACAGAGTGGTAAAACGGGAACAGAAAGAGCAGGAGAGGTTGAAGTGACGCAATGAAACTCCACCAAATGATCGATGATATTCTCTTTGACAGAAAGGACATGGACGCATTGTGTGTGTGTGTGTGTGTGTGTGTGTGTGTGTGTGTGTGTGTGTGTGTGTGTGTGTGTGTGTGTATGACTGTGTGTGTGTTGAACCAGAAAGCTCACAGCATGTCTCATTATATTTTCTCATTCCAGTCATTTCTGTGACTGTCTGATCCAGAGAGACTCCACTGATCCAACAGGAGAAGAAGCTTCAGATCCCGGATCAGCAACATTAAGTAACCAACAGTAGGGAGGTCAGAGGTCAGAGGTCAGAGGTCACAGCAGCCTGACAGAAGATAGATTAAATATTCCTGTGAGTCTGAATGATGATGGAAAATGAAGGAGTGAAGGGAGTCAGAGGAGAGGGGTTTGTTTTTTCCAAGAAAGGAGAAAAATTCTGGAAACTTCCTGGTTGGTAACACTCTCATCTATTCAGCCGGGACCCCAGATAACCCCCGACACACACACACACACACACACACACACATCATTGTGTTCAGAGGAGGAGGAAGAAAGGAGGAGGAAGGAGAACAGGAGCGTCTGATGCAGCAGCGGAGGAGCAGAGCGTCTCCTGACAGCAGCTTCTGAATTTTACATCCACATCGCCTGGAGCGCTGTTCTGAGATCTGCTGCTGTCACGCAACACCCAGAGACCACACACACACACACACACACACACACACACACACACACACACACACACACACCTTTGTATTAGCACACCTGTGAGGAGCCACACTGACAGCATTCAAACCTGAACTCTAACCTTCACCTGATCTAATTCTAATCTCAAAAGAAAATTCTAATCTCCCTAAAGAAAACGTGGCCCAGGTTCAGGCTGACTAGCTAACTGACTGACTACAGCTCAGTGTTCAGACTGCTTCAGACTGCTTCAGACTAGTTCAGACTGCTTCAGACTAGTTCAGGCTGCTTAAGACTAGTTCAGACTGCTTCAGACTAGTTCAGACTGCTTCAGACTAGTTAAGACTAGTTAAGACTAGTTCAGACTGCTTAAGACTAGTTCAGGCTGGTTCAGACTGGTTAAGACTAGTTAAGACTGGTTCAGAGTGGTTCAGAGTGGTTAAGACTAGTTCAGATGGCTTAAGACTAGTTCAGACTGGTTAAGACTGGTTAAGACTAGTTCAGGCTGGTTCAGACTGGTTCAGACTGGTTAAGACTGGTTAAGACTAGTTAAGACTGGTTCAGACTTGTTCAGAGTGGTTAAGACTGGTTCAGATGGCTTAAGACTGGTTCAGACTGGTTCAGACTAGCTAAGACTGGTTAAGACTGCTTAAGACTGCTTAAGACTAGTTAAGACCATTTAAGACTATTTAAGACTGTGTCAGACTAGTTAAGACTAATTTGGACTGGTTAAGACTGGTTCAGACTGGTTCAGGCTGGTTCAGACTAGTTAAGACTAGTTCAGACTGCTTAAGACTAGTTCAGGCTGGTTCAGACTGGTTAAGACTAGTTAAGACTGGTTCAGACTGGTTAAGACTGGTTAAGACTAGTTAAGACTGGTTAAGACTTGTTAAGACTGGTTCAGAGTGGTTCAGAGTGGTTAAGACTAGTTCAGATGGCTTAAGACTAGTTCAGACTGGTTAAGACTGGTTAAGACTAGTTCAGGCTGGTTCAGACTGGTTAAGACTGGCTAAGACTAGTTAAGACTGGTTCAGACTTGTTCAGAGTGGTTAAGACTGGTTCAGATGGCTTAAGACTGGTTCAGACTGGTTCAGACTAGCTAAGACTGCTTAAGACTGCTTAAGACTGGTTAAGACTGCTTAAGACTAGTTAAGACCATTTAAGACTATTTAAGACTGTGTCAGACTAGACTAATTTGGACTGGTTAAGACTGGTTCAGACTGGTTGTATCGAGTAAGCCTCCTGCTGTCAGCTTCCTATAAAGCAGGTAGAGAACACACACACACACACA
>NW_027284354.1:0-2500 GCF_046629955.1 Centroberyx affinis | reverse complement strand
GTTATGAACATTATGAGCGTGTTATGAGCGTTTTATGAACATTATGAGCGTGTTATGAGCGTGTTATGAGCGTGTTATGAGCATTATGAGCGTGTTATGAGCATTATGAGCGTGTTATGAGCGTTTTATGAACATTATGAGCGTGTTATGAGCGTGTTATGAGCGTGTTATGAGCATTATGAGCGTGTTATGAGCGTGTTATGAACATTATGAGCGTGTTATGAGCGTGTTATGAGCGTGTTATGAACATTATGAGCGTGTTATGAACATTATGAGCGTGTTATGAACATTATGAGCGTGTTATGAGCGTGTTATGAACATTATGAGCGTGTTATGAGCGTGTTATGAACATTATGAGCGTGTTATGAGCGTGTTATGAGCGTGTTATGAACATTATGAGAGTGTTATGAGCGTGTTATGAGCGTGTTATGAGCGTGTTATGAGCGTGTTATGAGCGTGTTATGAGCGTGTTATGAACATTATGAGCGTGTTATGAGCGTTTTATGAACATTATGAGCGTGTTATGAGCGTGTTATGAGCGTGTTATGAGCGTGTTATGAGCGTGTTATGAACATTATGAGCGTGTTATGAGCGTGTTATGTTCATACCCGCTCAGTGAGCAGCTCCAGCCTCATCCACAGATTCACCTCCTGCAACACAAAACACAAGGCAGATTCAATGATTTTATTCTTTCATATAATTTTGTCATTATACAATTAAATTAGATGAAACTTTATTGATCCGGAGGGAAACTGGGTCGCTGCAGGACACAACACAGAGAAATGGAATAATAACTGAAAAACAGAATAATGAGACTAAAGCAGACTGGGGAGGAACAGGAACAGCTGTTCTGTTTAATATTCCATCTGCTCTATTCTTATTTATATTCTAGTTTTCTTTACACGACATGAAACATCAATGCACACCTTTCAATGCCAAGGCTGAGGCAGCTATCACACACACACACACACACACACACACACACACACACACACACACACACACACACACACACACACACACACAGTAGCCTGTGGCTAGGACAGAAAACATCACACTCATCATCCAGTTCATGCTTTAATCAATCGCCATGGTTACCGGGTGGCCGTTAGGGGTTAATAAGCTCCAACACTGACTGTTACTCCAACATGAAAACACATGATCTGCTGCTCCAACCTGCTGCAGACACACAGAGACCTGAAACCAGCTAAGACCTGAAACCAGCTAAAACCTGAAACCAGCAGCTGTCAGCAGAGAGCAGCTGAGTCAGCTTGTTGTGGTGTGGCTGTAGATCCATTCAGTAACGTTCTCAGTAAAAGTGAATAGTGTGATAAGGTGGTTGTTTCCAAATGTAGGTTACTGTGACACAGTAAACTGTCTTGTCTTTAGCTCTAGTCTCTACTCCAAAACATGAAGAGTTGGAGCTTGAGAAGAGTCAGCTCAGTTAACCTGAACAAACTGTTAGCTAGCTAACTAGCCGGCAAACACACTGATGTTAATGTGAACACGCTAACGCTAGCTGCCGCTAGATACGTTAGCTAGTGTGCTAATCAGATGTGTTAACAACAAGACAGTGATGGTTAGCTGACCAGATGCTATGGTTAGCTAGCTAACAAGCTGACATTATCTAAACACTAAATCAATCAGATGGATCAGTGATGAAATGATCAGTTCAGTCAGAAACAGACAGAAATGAACCGTCTGTTCAGTTCTGTGGAGACAGAAACACAGTCAGCTGTTCAGAGGCTGCTGTCTTCCAACATGGCCGCCAGAGGGAGCATTATGTCCCTGAAAGCCTCTATTAAAGATAATTTGAGTTATTTTCAACCTGGGTCTTATTTTCCTAGTTTTGCCGTCATGATGCTGGATCTGGACTGAGTTGTGAAAGTGGTCTCTCCTCTCTGGACAGGAAGCTGCTCTCTCCTCTCTGGACAGGAAGCTGCTCTCTCCTCTCTGGACAGGAAGCTGCTCTCTCTCTGCAGCAGAACCAGGAAGATTAAAACAATAAAATCAGCAGATTCTGCTCCACTCCGTCTGATCGATCCGAGACGAGCCGCCGCCCCGCTCCATACCGAGAGCAGATGAGTCTGTTCTGATGGAGCTGCAGCCTGAGGGAGGAGCATCCACATCCAGACACCACAGAAGAAGAGTCTATCTGTGTGTGTGTGTGTGTGTGTGTGTGTGTGTGTGTGTGTGTGTGTGTGTGTGTGTGGAGATGGGGGGGGTTAGACAGACTGACACAACTCATAAAGTTTTAACACTACACCAAATGTAAACCAGCTGTCTGTTCTGTCAGTTGAACACAGACAGACAGAAAATCCAGGGAACTGACACCAGATCAGATCCCAGCCGCTCCGCCCTGCTGGGGTTCTGCAGGTCGGTTCTACTGAGAACTGAAACATGTTGAGGAACATTATACAAACTTTCCACACGTGTTTAGCTTTGGTTCAGCTGATCTGTTACTGAGGAGAGTTCATACACACACACACACACACACACA
>NW_027284353.1:0-16551 GCF_046629955.1 Centroberyx affinis | reverse complement strand
CTTATGACAGCTACAGGGGCGTGTGTGTGTGTGTGTGTGTGTGTGTGTGTGTGTGTGTGTAGGTCGCCAGCTCACGATCCAACCTCCCAAGTTTTCTTTTCTAGATGAATATTTATGCCATTTCTGCGTGACATGACGTAACAAAACACGCTGCTGGGTGGAGACTTTGCTGTACCATGAGTTCATACAGAAGCCTTGCAGTGTCACAGCCGAGCTCTACACATGTACACACACAGGGAAGTGAACCCTAACCTGGTAGTGTTAGTGCCTTGCCCATTGAAGGCCGCTGTAACCCTAAACCCTAGATGGGAGAGAAATGGGGTGTGAGCTGATTCAGACCCAGAATGCTGTGAGTTTGTGGTTTGCAACTTATCAGCATATGGAGGAGTGTAGCTGACTTTATTCATTTCATCCAAATAGGAAAATTAAATCCCATAATAGCATTTTTAACTTTTTCAAGGCAAGGCAGCTTTATTTGTATAGCACATTTCATACACTGAGGCAATTCAAAGTGCTTTACAGAGTAATAAAAAATACAGTAAAGGTAAAAAAAAAAATTACAAAGTACAGACAAGAGATCCACAAGATAAAAGACTTAAAAGGTAAACTAGTGCAGTTCAAATCAAGTGAAATAGAAAGATAAAAGAAAAGACAGTGCAAGAGGATTAGAGAAGTGAAAAGTGCATTAAAATCACATTTAAAAGAAAATAAAAAAGATATAAATAAATAAATATTACAACTGAAATGTTAAATTCAGTATTAATGTGCACTGACTGAAAATGGAAATGCAAAGTCCATTTCATATTTCATTTTCAAGGACTTGAGCTACTTTATGGTTGCCAATATTCAAATCTTAATTCAAATTTTAAAGTTGAAATGCAATAAAACAGTTTGACACCAATTTTTCTAATTAAGCAGTATTGAAATCATAATTGAAATTATAATTCAAAGATCCAATTTACACTTGCATTTTCTTGCATTACTAGTATGCCACTGAAAATGGAAACAACACGTTTCATTTTACGCCAAAGGATTCCCATTTTAAATCTCACACAGTCATGACTAAAGAAGGAGAGGAGAGGAGGTGGAGGGAGAGCAGGTAGAGGGAGAGCAGAGGGAGAGGGAGAGCAGGTTGAGGGAGAGCAGAGGGAGGTAGAGGGAGAGCGGAGGGAGGTGGAGGGAGATCAGAGGGAGGTAGAGGGAGAGCGGAGGGAGGTGGAGGGAGGTGGAGGGAGATCAGAGGGAGGTAGAGGGAGAGCAGAGGGTAGGAGAGCAGAGGGAGAGCAGAGGGAGGGAGAGGGAGAGCAGAGGGTGGGAGAGGGAGAGCAGAGGGAGGGAGGGAGAGGAGAGCAGAGGGAGGGAGAGGGAGAGCAGAGGGAGGTAGAGGGAGAGCAGAGGGAGAGGGAGAGCAGAGGGGGAGAGGGAGAGCAGAGGGAGGGAGAGGGAGAGCAGAGGGAGGTAGAGGGAGATCAGAGG
This sequence comes from Centroberyx affinis, assembly GCF_046629955.1. Lineage (NCBI taxonomy): Eukaryota > Metazoa > Chordata > Actinopteri > Beryciformes > Berycidae > Centroberyx > Centroberyx affinis. Next base: position 15,075 of record NW_027284353.1, on the reverse strand, counting down.
GAGGTAGAGGGAGAGCAGAGGGTGGGAGAGCAGAGGGAGGGAGAGGGAGAGCAGAGGGTGGGAGAGGGAGAGCAGAGGGAGGGAGAGGGGGAGAGCAAGGGAGGGAGAGGGAGATCAGAGGGAGGTAGAGGGAGAGCAGAGGGTGGGAGAGCAGAGGGAGGTAGAGGGAGATCAGAGGGAGGGGAGAGCAGAGGGAGGTAGAGGGAGATCAGAGGGAGGGAAAGGGAGAGCAGAGGGTGAGAGAGCAGAGGGAGATCAGAGGGAGGTAGAGCAGAGGGAGGGAGAGGAGGTGGAGGAAGAGCAGGGAGAGGGAGAGGAGGTGGAGGAGGAGCAGGTGGAGGAGAAGCAGGTGGAGGAGGAGCTGTGACACTGGCTTCACATGAGCGTAAGGTGTGTGAGTGTGAACCAAGGTGTCACTGGAGAACAGCATGCATGGTCAGCAAAACACTAAGTAAAGGTAGAGAAAAAAAATACCCAGATGCTCTAAAAAGTTGACAAATTGGCCTCACTTGTGATCAAGGGTGAAGAGAATTAGTGCAAAAGGTAAGGAGAGAGGAGAGAAGGAGATAAGGAAAGGCAGAAGAGGAAAGGAAGTGAGTGAGTGAGCAGTACTGTAATAGGAAGTGCAGAGAGAAAACAGATAGAATCTCTCAATATGAAACTATATATTAGACTTTATCTTTTTCTGTTTGAATGTGATTGTATTTTTCATATATTTATATAAAATATAAGTGTATGAAAATATATATTTAATATAGTAACCCTAGTTTCTAAACAAACACTTCCTTCACACGGTGGATCCTCCTGTCGAGGCACACACACACACACACACACACACACACACACACACACACACACACACACACACACACACGCTCTGATACACAGGGCAGCGAATATAATGTAAAGTTATATTCTGAATTACTGAAATATATATATATATATATTGAATTGTCCAGACTGCCAGACATGTGGAGCTGGTGGAGAGAAAACAGTGTGTGAAGAGAGATAGAGAGGACAAGGGAGGGGTGTGTGTGTGTGTGTGTGTGTGTGTGGGGGGGGGGGGGGGTGTCCAAATAAGGTGACGTGTCTGTGAGAGATAGCAGTTTTATCATTTCCTTTGGTCGTCATTAATTGTCTTTTTGTTTGTTTGTTTGTTTGTTTCTTCCAGAGCGACAGAGAGCAACAAGAGAGCTCGCCTGATGCCACAAGGCTCACTTCTCTCCTTTCCTACCACTTTGTCACCTTGATCTCTACCTCCTTCCCTTGGTCCCTTCCTCCTTCCCTGAATCTATATGTCCTGATCTTCACATCATTCCCTTTATTCTCACCTCCTTCCCTTAATCCTCACCTCCTTCCCTTAATCCTCACCTCCTTCCCTTAATCCTCACCTCCTATCCTTAATCTCTACCGCCTTCCCTTGACTCCCTCCTCTTTCCTTGATCCTTACCTCCTTCTGATCCCTACGACCTTCCCTTGACTCTTTCCTACTTGGTCCCTTCTTCACTTCACTTCACTTGATCCCTTTCTCCGTCCGTGAATCCTTACTTCCTTCCCTTGGTCCCTCCCTACGCCCTTCCCTTGATCCCTGCCTCCTTTCCTTAATCCCTACCTCCCCTCTCTTGGTCCCTACCTCCTTCCCGTGACTCATTCCTCCGTCCTTAATCAATAACTCTTTCTCTTGGTCCCTTTCTCATTCTGTAAATCATTGCCTCCTTTCCTTAATCCATACATCCTTTCCTTACTCCCTTAATCCTTACCGCCTTCTCCTGATCCCTACCACCTTCCCTAAATCCATACCTCCTTCTCTTAGTCCCTACCTCATTCTCCTGATCCCTATATCCTTCCCATGGTCCCTACCTCCTTCCCTTAATACCTACCTCCTTCTCCTGCATCCATACTCTTTCCATTGATCCTTAGCTGCTTCCTTTGACTCCATCCTCTTTCCCTTAATCCCTACCTCCTTCCCTTATTCCCTTGTCCCTTCCTTTGTTTCCTACCTCTTTCCCTTAATCCCTACCTCCTTCCCTTATTCTCTTGTCCCTTCCTTTGTTTCCTACCTCTTTCCCTTAATTCCTACCTCCTTCCCTTGGTTCGTTCCCCCTTGTGTTGACACCTACCTCCCTACATCCTTTGCTTACCCATATTTGATATATATATATACTGTATATTTTGCAGATATATTGATACATATTTTGCTAATGTTTGATACATTATATCTTTAGACAAAGTATCCTTCTACAGCACTTTCTAAAACACTGATCCTTGGTCACTGCTATTGCAGAACATACAGTTTTATTTGTAATATACATGAATCAGTCTGTTTAATTGAATTTTTTATGTCTTTTTATATTGTTTATATCACTTCATTTTCTCTGTTGCATGTGTATTAGTTATTGTTTGCTGTAAAACTTGTAATTTGTTGTTGTGGTTTGTGTAAAGCATTGACTTCACACATTCATGACAGACATCATGACACATCCATGAATATAACAGTTTTATTACACATATTACGCTCAACAGGTTTTCACCAATAGCTCTTCTGCATGTGTCATTCAATTTAAGATGATTTTAAGAAACACCAAAAACCCAAAATAGTAATTAACAAAGTTTATCTGCATCCTCTGAAATTCTCCCTCTGTACAGCATTACACCACATTGCATTTGGGAAATAGAGTGAATCTACAGCTTCTCAATTAGTGGAGATGGGACCCTCTTCTCTGTTGCAGCCCCTTTGTTATTTAGGCTGATAACACAGGTGTATTTTTACATGAAACATCTTGCCTAGTGCAGCTTTAATAACTCTTGGTACTATTTAAAATAAAGCCTCATTTGGTGTTAAAGCAAAGTAAAACCAGTAAATCCAGCAGAGCGACCTGAAGATCCACTTAGCCGACTCTGTTGCTTTGTCCTGTTTTATGTTCCTATGTATGTTCATTATTCTCTCAGTCAGTCTCACATTCATTATTATTGTAACAGATCTAATCTGTACAGCTTCCCTGACTGTTCAAGACACTCAATAAGCTTTATGAACTATTAACTAAACCTAAATGAAACGTCTGGGACCTGCTGATATTATGCGTAAAGTTTTCATGATCAGTGAAGTCTCTGTTTCCATGGTAATATCCAGAATATCCTGTTTGTTCACATAGAGGACGCCGGTCAGGTGGATGAGGTATATGAAATTAAGTATGAAAATACATAAGCGGCCTATCCCCAATGAGAACTAAGCTGTTTTTAATACTGTATTGTGTGTATGTGAACACATTCAGAGACTTCACTTCATGAAAACAAGTTATGATGCTTAATGAAAGACAGTAGGTAACTTATGTTCATGGATGATGAAACAAAAATACTTTTACACACTGGATCCTCTACTTTTTAGAGACTAGAATTTATAGCCACCTCCTCTCCTCTCCTCTCATCTCCTCTCCTCTCCTTTCCTCCTTCCCTCTCCTATCCTCCTCTCTCCTCTCCTTGTCTACTTTTCTCTCCTTCTCTCCTCCCCTCTCCTCTCCTTGTCTCCTCTCCTCCTCTCCTCTCCTTGTCTCCTCTCCTCCTCTCCTTTCGTCTCCTCCTCTCCTCTTCTCCTCTCCTCTCCTTTCCTCTCCTCTCCCCTCCTCCTCTCATCTCCTTGTCTCCTGTCCTCTCCTCTCTTCTCCTTGTCTCCTCTCCTCCTCTCCTTTTGTCTCCTCCTCTCCTCTCCTCCTCTCCTTTCTGTGTTTCCTCTCCTCTCCTTTCCTCTCCCGTCTCCTTGTCTCCTCTCCTCCTTTCCTTTCTGTGTTTCCTCTCCTCCTCTCCTATCCTCCTCTCCTCTCCTTGTCTCCTCTCCTCCTCTCCTCTTGGGACACACAAACACACAAACCGCTCTCCAATTATAGTAGTGGGATACTGAACAGAAAAAAAATCAGGTAGAGATTTTTTTTGTTTTTGCATTTGGGAAATCAACAACTTTTTCTTTAATCTCTGGGAGAAAGTTGTTTATGTTGACGCTGCTGATACAGCTATAGCAACGTGTCTAAACTCTTAACCTGGGCAGTGTTCTGCTTTAATGGCTGACAGGAGACAGAGGGCAGATGATGAGCTGCAGGCAGCAACTCTACAACCACATTCAGATCTTCAATGTCCTTTATCAAGCTGTTTCTGTCTCTGGCGTCTGGAGACTTTTGTTTGTTTCATTTAAATTGAACGACACAGCCGAAGAGAGATAGAGGGGAAAACGGACAGTTCTGGGGCCGGATTCACCAATGTGTTCTTAAGATAGATCTTAAGAAATGACATAAGAGGAAAATTTAGGAAGTTCTTAAGAAGGCTAAGAGCAATTCCTCAATATTTTCTTAGTAACAGTCTCATTTCTTACGAATTTCTTTAATTTCCCCCACTTAAGAACTTCTCAAAATAGGGCCTGAATTAATTCTGGTTAATACACTTTAGGCTTACTACCATTGAGGCTAGGAGACAAGGCTAGGAGGCTAGGAGACGAGGCTAGGAGACAACCCAAAGTGCTTCCATCTACAAAACAATTGGGTAAAAACTTATTTAGGGCAACTACAACTGATGGAGTATATGAAAAGATTTAAACATTGGTTGCTGTTGGTAACTGTAAAATTTGCTATCTTATTTTCAACAGACATGAGACAGAGGCCTACCTGGCCCTACACCAAATAAAGCTTTACAATAAATGTTCATCTTAATGTTAGGTGTAGGGGAACCTATGAAGACTTTGAACTATAACCTACTTGTCTAAAATGTGTTTAAATATATGATATTAGAGGCTTATCTTTTCACTGTAGGAATTTTAAGACAGGTGAAGGGCTGTCTTAAAGTTAAGAAAAAAATCAAGAATACATTTTGAACTTTCATTTCAAGAATACCATTTATTCGTACATTTTTTCTTAGGAAGAAACATAAGAAGAAAGTTAAGAAAATATATAAGAACTGTTTCTGAGAATAGCATTTTTTTCCCCATTTTTTTTTCTTAAGACTAAAGTTAAGAAAAAAATGGCACTTGAGAAGATTTTTTTTCTTAAGAGGGTTTTGTGAATCCGGCCCCAGGGTTCTTAAGAAGCCTGTGTGTTTTCAGTCCATCCAAAAAAGCAAAACTCATATCTGCAAACCAGTATACCCGTCTAAAGGTTTGACAGATATATTAGTTTGCAGATATAGTGGCCTTTTATTAAAAACTGGATGTCGGCCAGTCTGGGTCGTCCTCTGATATGATGGATATGATCACCAGATTGATTGATTATGTATTTATTGTGCTGATCAATACTACACTGGCGGTCCATGGGAAGACATTAAACTGAATTGATTCTGATGTGACAATTTGATCAGATTCCAGACAAGTATGCATAAATAAGTTGTTCTTATTCTTATTATGCTGGGTTTCAGTGGAGAGTGCAAGTGTCCTTTGGTCCAAATGTTCTTTCGGAGGCTTTTTCATCCTGACAATAACAAAACTCTGGGGGGAAACACTGAATCCTTGTGAGTTTTGTCAGCAGTGCTAGTGCAAGTCAGCAGGTCTGAAATCCATTTCTTTGAAGAATAATCCCCCCCATAGTAAACAGTGTTGTGGAACAGGTGGGGGGAAGGTGCTGTTTGTGATTTTTTCAGAACAAAGGTTTCTAGTCGCTTTGTGCTGAATGTCAACAAACATCTCAAAAGCTAAAGCTCTCGAGTCCAGGGCTTTCTAGATGGATTGAAAGTGCTGTAAGTTCCTTATAAGTAACATGCTGTTGGCTTCTTCAAGACCTGAACTCTCTCTTTAAGATGTCACCTATATAATGAATTTATAGGCATTTTTAAACTGACACTGTATTGGTTTGGAGGGACTTCCACAGTGTAATTATCTTAGAATGTGAAGCTGTGAATGTGTAATCAAACTGTTATAAATGCTGATTGTTTGTGAAATATATTTCTGTATGTTAATTCCTTACAAAGAATTTTTTGTATCATTTCTATGCAAATCCCTGGTCTTTGCACATATGAATTTCAATAAAACCGTGTTGTCATCTCCAACTCTGTCTCTCCAGCACTAATCAGCGGATGTGAAGAGTCGGTCTGTGTTGTGTTCGGTCCTGCAGGAAGAGCGGCAGTTGCCACGGTAACAGCTGTCCTAATCGCCGCCCGCCGGTAAACACATCAGCAGATAAACAGGAAACAATAGCGGAACGGCAGTTCTCATAACAGCCAAATCAAAATAATTTCCCATGGTGCTTCGGCTCCTGTCCGAGGCCGTCACCGTGGTTAAATCTGATTGGACGGGACAAGGCGGCGTGGCTTCCTGACGGCGGCCGTGACGAGACACATTTCCAATGTGGTTTCTCTTCTTCTGTGGTGTCCAGAATGAGCCTAAAGAGCAATGACAGACTGTGACCTGATAAGCCTTAGGGGACAGTGTGTTTACGACTGAGGGCCTCTAACAATACAGTACTGGGCCGCATCCACACCCTGAGGACAACAGTGCAGATGGCAGGTGTAATGGTGTTTTGTCACAGTAATGACCATCTGCTTATCTCTCCCTCTAAGCAGCCTGGAGGGGTCAAAGGTCAGCAGCAGAGGTTTTGATGGCTAAACTGATGAGGACAAAATTGCAGTTTGTTTGTAAATTAATAATCAAATCAGACTTTTATTTAATTATCTTTCTTGACTCCCTCTCTGGTTTTATCACCTGCCAATTTGACCTTCAGTACCCAGAACTCCTGTGCAGAGAGGTCAGTAAACGTCACACAGCAGCTGGTGTCCATACCCAGCACCAGAATTTAATTTGAGCAAATCTACAGCGTCTCAGTTAGCGGGAATCTCTTCTCTATTGCAGCTTCAATTTGTGGTTTAAGCTGAAAAGATGCATGTATTTTTACATAAAAATCTTGCCTAGTGCAGCTTTAAAGGCATATAATGTGGTAATTAGTTATAAGTTTTTTCCCACCCAGTCTGCAAATTCTGCAAATGTGTTTTCCTTGAGTAGACTGGACTGATATAAAGGTTGGGCAGAGGTAAAGGTTAACACCTTTTAAAAGAAAATGATGTCGATGTCTGGCTTTGCAGCTCAGACAGAAAATTAAAACGTCACCAGAGAGAGCGTAAACATGGAAAGGCCAGTGGATTCTGAAAGGTCAACAAGCCGTCAGTCGAAAGGGAAAAATATAATTACTGTTTCCTTTTGAGAATGTCACAACACTGGAATTCCAGAATTCAAATCAGTTGTCAACTGACCACGACTCTACTTAAGCTTTTCTGTACTTTACTCAAGTTTTTCTTTCACTTAAACCTGCAATAAGCGATTTCAGACCCCGTAACCAATCCTGAAACTAACGTGTGCTGCGTGGAGATTACCGTGAGACGTAATGATGTAAACCGGTTATTCCCAAAGTGGGGTACGCGTACCCCCAGGGGTACTCGCAGTTACCTCGGGGTACGCCAAAAAAAAATCTGTAGTACACTTTAAAAAAAACCCACATCAGTCACAGCAATTAACAGTCGGCAGTCGCATGATCTGTAGCAGTGTTTTTTTTCCCCACCCGCATTCTGCGAAGACCCGCCCCTACTCTGCCTCTGATTGGCTCTGACCCTGATCCATCTCACTCCTCATGCCTAAACCTAACCAACCAAATATGAGAGGGCTCTTTACAAGGCTGAATAAAGAGCGAAATTGTTAATCACACTGTCATGTCTTCATATAGGCCTACTTTATGTTTGTTATACCGGTACTTCCTTTTTGTAGCAGGCTTACAAACATGGCAAAATGCAACATCATATGAGAGTTGGCCGTCTGTGGAGATAGAGGGGGTACACAGCAGGAGGTTGAATGTTTGAGGGGGTACAGGACTTTAAACAGTTTGGGAACCACTGATGTAAACAAACAGCCACACAGCAGCAGCTTGTTGTTGTTTTCACCTCTTTCCTAAAGCTTGTTGTCAAAGTCGGCCCGAGTAACGGTGAATCGATGAAGCGAGCGAGGAAACGTTTTCACCTAGTAAATCTGCTACCTGCCTCTTCACTTGTCTTTCTGGGACATGTGACCTTCAGCGGGAGAAAAATCTGGCAAAGCGAGACCGGTAACAGGTGATATTTCTCCGTAGGTACGTTTATTTTAGCCATTAGCCTTTATGCACGGTTTGTCCTTAAGGGCTTCTGTAGTGTGACTCCCTTCTATTGTGTTCTAAAAATGTATGTGAAATGTATATGGTGTAAATAATTTGAAGTTACCTTTTCATGGTCGTCAAACAACAGCAGGATCATTAAAATGTTTTTTCTTGAAGTCCCAAAATGCTAACATGACTCCTCTCTTGCTTGCACGGAAGTTTGCTAGCTTGTTAGCATTTTGTGACTTCCAGATAATAAACATTTTAATGATGATGCAGTTCTTTGATAACTGTGATAAGGTTAACAACAAATGATTTACACCATATACACTCACCAAGCACTTTATTAGGAACACCTGTACACCTGCTTATTTATGCAATTATCCATTCAGCCAATCATGTGGCAGCAGTGCAATGCATAAGATCATGCAGATACAGGTCAGCAGCTTCAGTTCATGTTCACATCAAGCATCAGAACGGGGAAAAAATTTGATCTCAGTGACTTTGATCGTGGCATGGTTGTCGGTGCCAGACGGGCTGGTTTGAGTATTTCTGAAACTGCTGATCTCCTGGGATTTTCACACACAACAGTCTCTAGAGTTTACACAGAATAGTGCGAGAAAAAAAAAAACATCCAGTGAGCGGCGGTTCGGAAACACCTTGTTGATGAGACAGGTCAGAGGTCAGAGGAGAATGACCAGACTGGTTCTAGATGACAGAAAGGCTTCAGTAACTTAGATGACCTCTTTACAACTGTGGAGAGCAGAAAAGCATCTCAGAATGCACAACACATCGGACCTGGAGGCGGATGTCACTTTGGTAGCTTGTTGACATTGAGCTGAAAGCTGATACCTACCCAGTATTAGTAAGGTGTTCCTAATAAAGTGCTCGGTGAGTGTATATTTCACATAAATTATCAGAAGACAGAAAAAGCAACCACAGAAAACGTAGATCACTGATCTAGACGTAGATCACACATCACTTGTACTGCAGTTTGTGGGCGTGGCCCATTTGAAACGTCACGCCATTCTTATCTATCCCGGAAGCAGCTGATCAAGAGCCACATCTGATTGGCTGCTTGTTCACCAAAGCAACACCAAAAAGGAGGGAAAAGGGACAGAGAGAGAAGAACAGGAAGAAGAGAGAAGCAACAAGAGAGCAGAGGATTAACGTTAGTGATTCAGCTGCTAGAATTAACTTTAGTGATTAGTGTTAGTGATTTGAGCTGCAGACTCTTTCTCATCTGGGATTCAGAGGAACGCTCAACAGAAAACCAGCCCAGAACATTAGAAAAGCCTTCTTTAAACGACTACTTTTACTTTTATACTTTAAGTGAGACCATGCACTTTTCTACTTTGACTTGAGTAAAGGATTTGACATGGAGTATTTGCACTTTTACTTAAGGCATTTGTGTACTTCTCCCACCTCTGGCCAGCAGATGGAGCTATTTCTCTAAAGCTGCTGACCAGCAGCAGCACCAACAGGCAGGGAACCCCCTGCAGTCACACACACACACACACACACACACACACACTGTATCACTCCCAAGACACACCCTAAAAATACCAGACACAGAGAACAGAAGGGGAAACACTGCATAGGGATGATAGATTTTGCAAGAACACAGATATAGATTTTACCATATGAATTACAAATTACTCATGAGATGGAGGTGGATGGAGCTGCTGCCTTGGGCGAGTGAGGCGGGGGGGGCTTCAGTATGGATTGTATAAATGATACGATATCGATATGAATTATGGATGAGCCGTAGCATTCGAAAATATGGGTTTGTAATGGCTATTGTGGGTGGATGGTACTGTGTGTGTGCGTGTTTGTGTGTGTGTGTGTGTGTGTCCCAGAGTGAGAGACCGAGGGTGAAGTGCTCCTCTGAGTCCATGACTAACAACAAAGGAATGGCCTGCAGGTCACACACACACATCAATCTGCTGCTGATATCAGGAAAGGAAGACGTGGACACACACACACACACACACACACACACACACACACACACAGAGGAATACCCCATGACATTTGCATGCTGGGATTAACCTATAATTCATCCAATAAAATCCATACCTGCCAGTTTCCCACATGGTGTCGTCTGCTCCGGACTGATGGGATGGAAACCACTTCCAGAATATTCCACTCTGCTCGCCTTGTATAGATTCTGTTTTGTTTTATTCAGACATTAATAGAATACTAACACACTGACATAGGGCATATGTAAAATACATGCATAGAAAATTGAAACAGAGAGCAAAAAGTGTACAATAGTATGCAATGTGACAGATCAACATGCAAATAGCTGAATTCATTAAAAAACAATTCTTGCAAAAGGAAACGGAGGTAGATTCTGTAATAAATAAAAAATGGGGTAGAATTACTTGTGGCAATTTTCATTCTGGTCAGAGGAGCCGGCAGGTACATGTGCTGATGGCTAACAGACTGTAGGGTTTTCATTAGGTCCTACCATGTCTGAAATGCCTGTTAGTGACATTTACAGTCCAGCTGATGGATGTAAGTCACGGATCCTGCTGATGCTAGTTTTCACTGCTCGCTAGAAGACTCATTTGAAGATAAGTTGTGTCATTTTACAACATTAGACTGTTTGGTCTAGGTTTTGCATATTGTTTCTCAGACTTCCTTGTAAGTGGGCTTAGCTTCCTGGACATGACAAAATCCCCAAATCAGTGATTCTGTTGCTCCGGTAGAGGAGATTGGATAATTGTGTTTTTTTCTCTCTCCATTCACTGCCATAGTATGGAGGAACAGTCTGAACATCACACTTCTAGCACATAAAGGAACGGCAACAAAGCAGATTCTGACAATATATATATATATATATAAAAAAAACTAGTCATTATTTTTTAAGTGAATCTCTTTTTTTATGTTTATTAAACTTTTCAGTTTGAACAAGTGAAACACTGAAATTCTTCTGACTGGATTTCGGTGTTACACTGAGAGGTTTAATTAAGCCCCGGGGCAACAGATAACAGAGAATCACAGGCTTTGGGGTTATATCCTGACTAGGAAGCCACAACACAAGGTCTTGTTTATTTATTTATATAGGTACCACCGAAATTCAACATCACTTTAATCCTCGAGAATCTAACAGTGAGTCTTGTTGTTAGCAGTCGCCTTAGTTGTTAAGTTGCAGTAGTTTGATTTTATTACGTTATTTATGTAACTAGCACTAACTAGCTAGTTGTCACAAGCAACATGATCTTGCTGCAACAAATGGGGATGTTTATCAACAAAAGAATGGTGGAACGGTGGAACGGTTCTCTTTTCTGTGAAGTCCACTGCAGTATAAATGCGATGCTTTCTCTGGGACGTTGCTGTAAATAAGAATGAGTTGCTCATCAATCTGCCGGCTCGATAACGGGTTGAAGTGATGCATGGGCAACTTCTTAATGCTGAGGAAACACAGCAGTCATATTGCATTCAACATTCAACAAAATCAATGCAGATAGAGAGCCTGGAGGGCTATAAAGTATGAAAGCATAATGAAAAAATACTTGGTCATATTTGCTGACCGAACTGCCCACCTGCATTATTACTTCAGGATGTTACTGTGTGTGTTATGACAGGAACGGTTCCCTCGGGGAGCATCACTGCACAGAAGTGCTACAGTGTCTTGTTATGGGGGGGAGATGCTACATAAAAAGGGCTTTGGGTCGACCTGAGTCATGTTAACATGGACATCAGTGATTGATAAGGAGTAAGGTTACTTTAAAGGCTCAGGGTTAATTCCATAACTAAATCTTTGATCATCTTGCTCTGCTGTTTAGATTAGAAACTTAGAATCAACTAAAATGTAAAATGTTTTTTCCTGCTGTAGTTTCCATTACTAACTGATGCACCAATATCACTTTTTCCACTGCAGATAAAGATTCATGGTGCTTAGTTTGAAGCATCGCCCGACACCAAGTAATAATCCGATTCATTACCTTTACTGAACTATATAGATTTAGGCCATTAGTTGGGTCAATGGGCAAAAATGATGTAATCCATATTTCGCCATTAGACAGAACATTTTATCTTTCTGTTTAAAAGGCAAAAGTCTCTTTAGTTTGATTTATTTTTTCCCCCACTTATTTTTAATTTGTGAAAATGGTCATTACAAATAACATTTTTATGGGTTAAGAAGCCGTAGAACAGACCGTGTTTTCACATTAAGAAACATTATTATCAAAGTAAAGAAAAAGTAAGATGTCAAACAATTAATTGGAAGTCATAGAGAAGAGTCCACAGAGGGAAAAGAAAAAAAAGGAAAAAACAACAAAAAACACAAGATCAACAAGCAAACAAACATGGGGAGGCGGGAGTTTTATTTATTGATTTAGTTTGATATATTACACATATTACACATCATTCATGGTGTCTGACATTTACAAAATACACAGAAACCGATAAACAGTAACATAATATTTAGTGTGAACTATTTAGCTGCCATTGCATGTTTAATTAAATTAGGCCTCCAGAAGCCTCTCCCCCTCCACACCCACTCTCAATTCTATAGTAGGAGGAATTCTCTGGTACAGAAACCCTTTCCCACCTGGTATTAGCCTGATATCTGATACCAATATCTGCATCTGTATCTGTATCACTACCTATGGAGTCTGAATGAAGCAGAGCTGTGAGCCATAATAACACAGACGGGACTGTGTGATGGAAACTCCCTGGGATCTCAGTACAGATGGCTGGAGCCAGAGGCAGGATTTGTACCTTTGCCTGTCTTTCACACTTGATTAATCTAGCAAACTAATGATGTAACCACATTTTTGAGGACATTCAACTAAATGAATTAAATACTGATTGGAGCTGGTAAAAAAATAGTGTTTGCTCATGACTTAGTGAAGTTTCCCCTGACAGAAGTTAATATTACAGTAACTCAGGGTCACATTCAGGCCAAAGAGACTCTCCTGTAACCACGGGGGTCACAACAAGAACTCCTTAGTTGAGTCCGAGTCAGTTCCAAGACCAAGTCCAGTCGAGTTTGAGTCAAGACCGGGTCCAAAGGGGGTTGTGACCAAGTCAAGACTGAGACCAGAGCAAATCGAGTCCTGTTAAAGACCTAAATAGGCAATAAACAGTGTTCATGTCTTTCCAAATGTGAAAATAATGCTTAAGGAGTTTCTTAAGGATGAACAGAGATGTAGGCCCAAAGCCCAATCCCAGTGTCCGCACTCACAGACTCACGGACTGTGACGCTCGCTCCCGACAAGTCCGCGAGGCTTCAGGACGTCCCACTGTGAAATCGGGAAGTGCGGGAGGGCTCACTGGCAGACTTTATGAGCCCTTTATGCAGACTTTCAGCAAGTCCGCATTTCTGTAGACTTTACTTGAGGGAATTACTCACAGTTCATAGCGTTTGTGACATTAATATTCATGTATGTGGAAAATATCAGCCAATACAAAAGAAAAAAAAAACATAATTAAGGAAAAATAAACACAAAAAAACAATTAACAAGAACTTAGAGAGAAACAGGCATGAAAGGATCAAACTACATGCAAGATACAGTTAAAAGAGAAAACACTGCAACATTAAAACAGAATAAACAGCTCATCTGAGAAAAAAGAAAGTTATGTTTTCCTAAATGTTTAAGAAGGATGTTAGATGTTGCTAATATAAGCAGCATGTAATATCACCTTTCTTATGTGCTTATTTGTGCTCATTAAGCTTTATTAAAAGTACCGTTTGCTTTCAACGTACCTCCTACTGTTTCTTTTTTGTTATTTATTTATTTTTTTTTACATATTTTACATATTGTAGAGTATTTTCTATATCCATTACCACAGTGTAAACTTTGCAATGTTGCAAAACACATACCTAGGCCTAGTTAACATTATTCATCTTTTTTTTTTTTTTCACTTTAGCTTAATGATGCTGACAAAGGCGCAAACAAAGAGTAAATTACAAATTGATTAATTGAGATAGTAACGTCTAACTCTAACCGTAGATCCATCTGCACTTCTGTACTAAACTCTTCAACATCCAATGAATCAATGCGTAGGAGTTTGAGATCCATTACACACACACACAGGTTTCTACAGCTGAAATCCCTTAAATTGTTTCTAGCGCTGGGGAGAAAATGAACCAAACGTCAACCATTTTTTTTCTATTTTTAGACAGCCAGGCAGCATAAAGTCAAGTCAACATCCAATGGGGGCCGAGACCGAGACAAGTCCGTAGCAAAATAGAAGAGTCCAAGGTGTCAGGTCAAGTTTATTTGTATAGCTCTTAATTAGTCGGTTTTACAGTCTCAAAGGACTCACAATGCCCAGATTAAGTAACAACAAATGAACGACCCCCCCCCCACACACACCTTAGTCCTTCAATAAGAACAAGGAAAAACTCTCAAGAGAACCTAATTAGGGGAAATTAAAACGGACGTAACCTTGTGAAGAGTCAGATGTGCCAAGAAGAAATTTGTACTGTACATGAATGTGTCCCAGTGAAGAAACAAATTCCTGCTTAAACTGTGATCAGAGCTCTAAATTGCCTCAAGAAAAAAAATAACCCATAAAACCTAAACTCTACCATTGGTGCAGAAATTGAAATACTCAGACTATATTAGCATGCAGGGGTCGGTTTACCATCCTCCATCCGTTAAAGTATAGATAAATGGTTTTTGAAACTTTCAAAATAATTATATCAGGATCCCAAAGTGGAATTTTCCGGCTGAATGTGCACGCTAATGTAGCAATTTCTTCATTTTAATTCAATATTTTTTTGGATGAATAACCTGCAATCCCGCAGTATTTCATTCAGCCTCTCATGCAAGTCAGGTTTGGGAACTTAACATAGCTCTGCGTGCCATTTTCTGTCGCATAATCTGGGGATCCGTTCTTTAATCTTTGGGTCCAGAATGATCCGGACTGAACGTGTCATGACCCTTCAGAGACGCTGTGTAATCGGTGCAGATCAGTGCTACTTACTGCATGGCAAGAGATAGACGAGCTCATTGGGGCGGATTAAGGTTGC
>NW_027284352.1:0-18217 GCF_046629955.1 Centroberyx affinis | reverse complement strand
ATCACTGCTTTTAATTTAAAAAAAAAATATATATATATATAACTGATGTTGAATTCTCAACAGCAGGTATAAACCTGAGAATTTCAAGATTTGTATTGATTTAATAAAAATACACACTTTCAAATAAGCATAATAATAATAATAACTTTATTTTTATAGCACCATTCATACATAGAATGCAACTCAAAGTACTTCACATAAATTAAATGCATTAAAACAATTACAAACAAAAGCACAATATGATGTCAAGTACTTCTGCTCTCTCACAGTGAGTGTGTATGTGGAGCGGACGGCAGTTTGTACAGCAGCAGCAGGGCCGAGCGAGCGTCTATTACCATATACAGTAAGAGAGAGAGAGAGAGAGAGGAAGAGGGAGAGAGAGAGAGAGAGAGAAAGCCAAGGGACAAGAGCGCCAGAGCTACCATGAGAGAGAGAGAGAGAGAGAGAGAGAGAGAGAGGAAGCCAAGGGCCAAGAGTGCTAGAGCTACCATGA
Source organism: Centroberyx affinis (assembly GCF_046629955.1). NCBI lineage: Eukaryota > Metazoa > Chordata > Actinopteri > Beryciformes > Berycidae > Centroberyx > Centroberyx affinis. The sequence goes on along the minus strand of NW_027284352.1, from coordinate 17,724 downwards.
GAGAGAGAGAGAGGGGGAGAAAGACAGAGATATGGAGAGAAAAGGTGAGAGGCATAGAGAAAGAAAGAGAGACAAAGAGAGAGAGGGGAAAGAGAGAGGGAGAGGAAAGGGTTGAGGGAGGGAGAGAGAAATACAGATAGAGAGAGAGAGAGAGAGAGAGAGAGAGAGAGAGGAAGGTTGTTGCGTCCATCCAGTGCCTAAAAAGGAAATCGAGTAGATTTTATTGTTTCCACATTACAACACCAGAGATAAACAGAGAGAGAGAGAGAGAGAGAGAGAGAGAGAGAGAGAGAGAGAGAGGGGGATGTTTGAGAGACATGGGAGTGAAAGAGAGAGAGAGAGAAGAGGGAAAGTGAGAGATAGGGAGTGAGAAAGATGAATGGGGAGAGAGAGAAAGAGTGTGAAGTGAGAGAGCGAGAGGAACAGAAAGAAAGATATCAGGGGAGAGAGAGAGAGAGAGAGAGAGAGAGAGAGGAATGGCATGCTCGCTCGCTCACTCTCTCCTAGTCCAGGGAATGTTTTGCTAAAGTTTCCATGGGTGCCAGAATAACCCCTCTCTCTCTCTCTCTCTCGCTCTCTCTCTCCCTCTCCCTCTCTCTATTCAGTTCACACAGTATTTTAGCATTTAGCATCAGTAAATACAACGGTATAAAAAGATTAAAGCCTGACCCCCCCCCCCCCCCCCCCCCCCTCTCTCTCTCTCTCTCTCTCTCTCTCTCTCTCAGTTCACTTCTCTCTGCTCTGTCAGTTTCTCCCTCCATCTTCTCTCATGTTGGCATTAAACCCTCCTGCTGTTAAACAACCTGCAGGCTTTATACAAGTCTGCTTCATGCATTTATCCTGCATTAGAGTAGAGTAGATTAGATTAGATTAGACTGTATCAGATTAGAAGAAACCTTTTTGATCCTTGTGGGGAAATCTGGCCACAGACCTTATTCCCTCGGCGGCCATCTTGGATTTATGTCACAGTCGGGGTGTGAAACTGTCCAGAGGAACAGCCCAGTGATGTTCTACTGTTTTGCACCAATCGGACAAACCTTTATCATTTCACACATTCCCCAATAAAAACGTATTAGAAATTAACAGATCTCAAGAATTCAGAAGGACATAGGTTCACATTTTACGGTCATATATTTGGCCCACCTTAGCTAGCTACCTAGACTAGTGAGCTGGTAACTTATGCTGCGTTCCATTTACCTCGGAAATCGGAGCTGGGAATGATGTCACACCCAAGTTGACCGCGTTCCAGTACAAGTCGGAAAACCAATTCGTTTTTTTTATTTCACAGGGTGGGGGAAGTGGGGTTTGCTCTAGCCAGGCTAGCCATTGTTAGCAATACCAGTTGATAACAATGCATTACGCGGTATTTTGCGCATACAAACACCGTAGCAACATGTCCCCAGATAGAAGTTGGACAGTACTGTGTGTACGACTGATTTAATGAGACACAAATAAGACAGAAGTGCTAATAAACAGTATATTACTACAGCTTGAGGCGTGGAGCAGCCATCTTGGATTCTGAGGTCGGGGTTGGTGAGGTTCTTCCGACTTTCCGAGTCGGAAATCCGACTTCAGGGGGCGTTCCAGTTGAAATTTCCGACTGGGAACTCAGAAATTCAGACTCCCCAGTTCAAATGGAACGCACCATTAGCCGTAACTGGTTAGCTAGTTAGCTAGTAAGCTAATAAGCTAGCTAACTTTGTTGTAGTTGTTGTTTGCAAGATTGTTAGCTAATTTGATAGTTTTGGTGTTGTGCAAGTGCAACAAAACAGCCTTTAGTAGGATAGAGGTGCTTGTCAAAAATAGTCAAATCTAATCTGCTAATTAATTTGCTGACTAAATGCATTGCTAATTTGATAACTAGGTGTGTCTGCAGTCCTCACTTATGTGTTGAAGTAATGCTAGTTTTATACAAATCTTGCGGGTAAAGTTTCCCACCCCAAGTGTTCAAAATGGCTATTGTGGTAACAGGGTGCAAAAAGTATGGATTCCAGCATTAACAAGATGTGCAGCAGCAAAATGCCTCTGAAGGTGAAGACTGGTTCACCTGTCAGATGTCAGGTGATAACTTGTCAAATTGTAATGAAACGTCATTCTAAATGGGTGGAAAGTGTAATTACAGCTATAAAAGTGATGAATTGCCAGATATTGTAATAACATCTTCAGACTGATATTATAATAATTAAACACACGTTTCACCCCTTATAGTTTGACAAGTTATTACATAATGTGGAAGTCATCACTGAGTCTGTTGCTATAGCGACTTCTGCAGTGCCTAACACTGTGTACAATACTACTGCAGGATAGACGCAGCATAAGTACATAAAGGAGGGATTTCTGCCTTGACTACCCACAGTGCTCGACTGTGAGGTCAAGGTGAAGCCAAGCAGCTTGACGTCAATGGGGAGAATCACAAAGGGTGCAGACTGCAGTATATATAGGCTAGATATATATATATATTTTGTCAATAATTCATAGTGCGAGGCAGCTTACACAGCTGTTGTCAGGCTTGAGCCTCTGCATGCATATTTCAGAATGAGCTACTCAAAGTCGAATGTAACCTACTTGGAAATGAACTTTGCGATGAACTTGGTGACGTACAGTGCCTTACTTGGTGCTGACTATTTTCTGAGAGCGTTTCCTCTAGAAGAGCTTGGAAATGAATACCTTTTTGTCCTTTTTGTGCTTTTACTTGCACACAGTGTGGATCACATTGAAGATTTCTGATATATGTTATGACAGTAAGTTAGTTAGTTAGTTAGTTTATTGTCCCCGGGGAGAAATTCTTTTCCACAAAACTGTGCATCACAAGGAGAACCAACAATACACCTTCCACACATCATCACACAACAATAGCAGACAGTAAACTCATAGTTCCTTTAGCGAGTCACCCTGTTTAGGGCTGCTATGGCTGCAGGTATCAGGCTTTTGCCAAAGCGAGCCCTTCTGCACCTCAGGGTCCTGCACCTGCACCCAGAGGGCAGTAGAAGTAGAAGTAGAAGTACAGTGAAGTGGATGGGTTGGACAATGCTTTGGTACAGCAGTAGGAGGAGATGGGTGGTTTTGTTAGACTCTGAGCCTATGCATGTACTGTATGTTTAAGAGTGAAATACTCAAAGTCTAATGTACTCTACCTGGAAATGTACTTTGCTCTCTGCTGACTATTCCTGCAAGTGCTACTACTAGGAACTACTACTTGGGAATCAATATTTTAAGGATTCATGTTACGCTGTTTCTTACATTCTCGTTCAAACTGAAAGATTTTGACTTGTGTATTTTTATATGTAATATTAATGAGCGTCAGCAACGAGCTACCGCATGTATATTTCAGAATGGAGTATTTTAAGTGTACTGTGTTTAGAAATGAATACCTCCAGAATCCATATTGCACAGTTACTTACAGTCGAGTACAAACTGCTGACGATGTCATTCCAGAGGTGGGGACTCGAGTCACATGACTGGGACTCAAGACTGACAATTTCAAATACTTTAGACTTGACTTGACTTGGGTTCTGGTGACTTGGGACTTGACTCTGACTTGTACTCTGATGACTTGAAAAGGTTTCTGAAGTCTTGACTTGAGATCTTGTGTTTGTGTAAATGACTCAGATTGAAAGTGATGAGATTTGTTCCAGCAGACGACTGAATTTAAATTCTGTTTTCTGAATTTGTATGGAATGATTGGATTTATTGAAATTGAAACTGATTATAGAAATCAAACTCATGATGCTCTTACCAAGTTTTTATCCTATTAAAACCATATTGCATTGAAAAGTCCTAGATATTTAGTTTTCTTTAAGATATTAAATTGATACTGGACTCTTGATTTGTTCTGACTTGACTTGCTGTTCTACATTTAGACTTGAGACTTGACATTAATGACATGGACTTGACTTGCACTCGACTTGGTAATCTACATTTAGACTTGAGACTTGACTTGAGACTTGTGCCTCAAGATTTGAGACTGACTCTGGACTCGAGCAAAGTTGACTTGGTCACACCTCTGGTTCATTCTTATATTAGCGATCTGTCAGACAAGCTATGGTATTCATATTTCAGAATGGAGGTTTCAATGTCTAGTACACACTTGAAGATCCACTTACTCATATTATTTGTGAGAACACTGCTTGTCATAGTACTTACACTGAACAGTTGGAGGCATTTAGCTGATGTGACAGGCGGGGCGTTCAAGTGTCTTGGTCAAGGACGCTTCAACTGGAAATTAAACTCACAACCGTTTCTATCACAGGACGGTTTCTCTGCCCAGTTGTGTTTCAAGAGGTTTGGATTAGTTGGTAATAATATTTCAAAAGTGTGGATTTAAGTTTTTATTTACAATCTGGGTCAAACTGACAGTGGTTTTGACTTTTTAGTGGGTGATTCAGTGTTTTTCCTCCTCCTTTCTCCAGTCTGCTTTGATATGAAACATGTAGTCAGGCGTATGGTGCGTGTGTGTGTGTGTGTGTGTGTGTGTGTGTGTGTGTGTGTGTGTGTGTAGATGAACTGGGAACCTCTTAACAGTGGTATTCTCAACTCTCCCTGACCGTCTGCCCCTATGGCAACGCAAACTAGAAACCAATTTTTAAGAGAGAGAGAGAGAGAGAGAGAGAGAGAGCGAGAGAGAGAGAGAGAGAGAGAGCATTTCAGGAGAGCGATGACAGATCCTGAGTCATCCTTTCTTCCTCCACCTCTATTTAAAGATCATCATCCCCCCATCATCATCATCATCATCATCATCATCATCATCATCATCATCATCATCATCTTCTTCTTCTCCTTCTTCTTCTTCATCCCCTGTCCCAGATCTGAGAACAGGGGAGGATTTCTGCACCACCGCAAGAGTTTTGCTAGTCAGCTTTCCCGAAAAGATAGGTGTGTGTGTGTGTGTGTGTGTGTGTGTGTGTGTGTGTGTGTGTGTGTGTGTGTGTGTGTGTGTGTGTGTGTCTTAAATCCAAACTTTTTCTTTTTCTTTACCTAGAGATGTCAGGAGGGGGAATAACAGTATAAATGAAGCATTGGCAGCATTATCCTAATCGTCTTGTTTCCATATGAGACTGACTGACTGACTGTCTTACTGACTGACTGCCTGTCTTACTGACTGGCTGACTGACTGCCTGTCTTACTGACTGGCTGACTGACTGCCTGTCTTACTGACTGACTGACTGCCTGTCTTACTGACTGACTGGCTGACTGACTGCCTGTCTTACTGACTGACTGACTGACTGCCTGTCTTACTGACTGGCTGACTGACTGCCTGTCTTACTGACTGACTGACTGCCTGTCTTACTGACTGACTGACTGACTGACTGCCTGTCTTACTGACTGACTGCCTGTCTTACTGACTGACTGTCTTACTGACTGACTGACTGACTGACTGACTGCCTGTCTTACTGACTGACTGCCTGTCTTACTGACTGACTGTCTTACTGACTGACTGACTGACTGTCTTACTGACTGCCTGTCTTACTGACTGACTTCCTGTCTTACTGACTGACTGACTGACTGACTGACTGACTGTCTGTCTTACTGTCTTACTGACTGACTGACTGCCTGTCTTACTGTCTTACTGACTGACTGGCTGCCTGTCTTACTGACTGACTGACTGCCTGTCTTACTGACTGACTGACTGCCTGTCTTACTGTCTTACTGACTGACTGACTGACTGACTGTCTTACTGACTGGCTGACCGACTGCCTGTCTTACTGACTGTCTGACTGACTGCCTGTCTTACTGACTGACTGACTGCCTGTCTTACTGACTGTCTGACTGACTGCCTGTCTTACTGACTGACTGACTGCCTGTCTTACTGACTGGCTGACTGACTGCCTGTCTTACTGTTTTACTGACTGACTGTCTTACTGACTGACTGACTGCCTGTCTTACTGTCTTACTGTTTTACTGACTGACTACCTGTCTTACTGACTGGCTGACTGACTGCCTGTCTTACTGACTGATCGGCTGCCTGTCTTACTGACTGACTGGCTGCCTGTCTTACTGACTGACTGACTGACTGACTGTCTTATTGACTGACTGGCTGACCGACTGCCTGTCTTACTGACTGGCTGCCTGTCTTACTGACTGGCTGACTGACTGACTGTCTTACTGACTGACTGCCTGTCTTACTGTCTTACTGACTGACTGACTGACTGTCTTACTGACTGGCTGACTGACTGTCTTACTGACTGGCTGACTGACTGACTGTCTTATTGACTGACTGTCTGACTGGCTGCCTGTCTTACTGACTGATAGGCCAGAGATTGCTAATCCAGAGCTGCTAACAGAAGCAGCTGGTTGACTGACACATTCATTTCACTTGGACTCCTCTTCTCCAACAAACCTGATTGGACCAAGAAGATGTATGTTAACTGTGTGTGTGTGTCTGTGTGTGTGTGTCTGTGTGTGTGTGTCTGTGTGTGTGTGTCTGTGTGTGTGTCAGTATCCAGAAGGCAAGGTCAGACCTCCCCCCATGTATCACTTGTTTCTCTTCCTCTCTCTCTTCTCTCTCTCAGTAGTTTTGTATTCAAGCGTTTGCCAGCTTTACTCTTGTCTTTCTCTCTCTCATTCTCTCCCTTTGTCTCTCTATTTCTCTCTCTCTCTCTCTCTCTCTGGGGTTGGTAGATCCCCTGCTTGAGATGCTAATTACAGCCATGTGCCCTGCCTTCACGCTAACACACACACACACACACACACACACACACACACCCCGACACCGTCACTGATGACGTGCGTGCTCACAGTCAGGTTTTTGATCCAAACCAGTTAGTCACATGTGTGTTTAAGAAGGATTTGTCAAGTCAGCCGCGCGACAGCTTTTTCCCCGTGTTCGACAAATCCTGTCCAGATTTAGCGTTGCTCAGGTCTGTCTCAGGCTCGACTCAGACGCTCCTCACTCTGATTCCCCCTCAGTCACATCACAGCCGCAGAAAGAAATCCTCCCAATGTGACACTGAGCGTTAGTGAAAGATGTCCTGAAACTTCACTGGAGCGCCTTGACTGCTGAAGAAAGTACATTTTATAAGAAAGAAAAACAAAACTGCTAAAGATCCATAAGGAACAATGGAAGGAGGAGATTTGGAAGAAGCCAAAAGCTCAGAAACTATGTTCAAATTAAAGAAGATTACTTCACAGAACCTTATATAACATTTAATTTAAAGAGAGGGCAGAGTTCCTTATGTGCTCAGTTAAGAACTGGCACCTTACCACTGACAGTTGAGGTAGGCAGATATAAAGGTTTTCCTGAAGAGCTGTGTTTATGTGTTTTCTGTGATCTTGGTGTTGTTGAGGATGAATTTCATTTTGTGTTTCACTGCCCCATGTACAGTGATTTGAGGAATCATCTACTGTATTTGAAAAAATTCAGTTGAAGAACCCTGATTTGTTTTGGTTGTCTGAAGGTGATATGCTGAGTTGGCTCACATGAAGTGTTTCTGTAAATGCATTAGAGGTTAAAGAAAATATATTTAGAGGTTAAAGAAAGTAGATTTAGTGTTTATAAAAGTGCAACAGAGGTGAAAGAAAGTGCACCGAGGCTCTGAAAAAGAACATTCAGTGTTTAGAAAGAGCGTCAAACTCCATATGTTAAACACCGTAAATCAAAAGGACTCTTTCCCTGTCTCCCTCTTCTTCCTCATCTTCATTATCCTCTTCCTCCTCCTCCATCCTAATCCCTCCTCTTTCTGCACCTCTTCCTCCTCACTTTCCTACCGCTCCTCCCTCTTCATCCCTCCACTTCTTCCCCTTCCTTTTCCCATTACACCTCATCCTCCTTCCTCCTTCTCATCTTCCTCCTCATCCTCCCCTTCTTCTTTTCCTCCTCCTCCTCCTCCCCTTCTTCCTCCTCATCCACTCTTCCTCCTTTCCCTCGTCCTCTCTCTCCCCTTCTTCCTCCACCCTCCTCCTCCTCCTCCTCTTCCGATCAACCCACTGCCTTATCTGAGCTCTGCCAGCATTATCCAGCATGGACACACACACACACACACACACACACGCACACACACACACACACACACTCTCAAAGGAAGAGATACAGGCATGAGGAGACACACACAAACACACACACACACACACACCTGCTACCACCTGCTGAAGCATCTCCATCTATTACACCCATGTTTATAGAAGCTAGTTCCCCTCTGACTCTGTCTTCCTCTCTCTCTCTCTCTCTCCCCCCCCCCCACACACACACACACACGCACACACACACACACACACACACACACACTCTCTCTCCCCCCATTACCAGTGTGATGGACAGGCCTCGATGGTTAATCCTCCCGGACAGCTGAGGCCCCCGGCTGCATCCATCACTGTCACTCCACGCTTTACAAACTCCATTACCCACGATCCCCCTCTCTCTCTCTTCTTCTGCTTTCACACTCACCTCTGTTGTTTTCATCTCCCTTTTGATTTGCCGTGAAAGAATATGCTTCACGCTCCACAAACTCCAAAACCCACGATCCCCCTCTATGCTGTTTTTCATGCACCGTTCTTCTGTCTGGTTTTTGCCTTAATTTTGACCAAACTCTGATTCCTGGTGTTTGTTTTCATGTACTTTGCGTTCCAGGTGGGTGGGGTTTAACACATTAAAACAGTTCAGATTATGCCAGGCAGGTTGCCAGGTTGTCAATCACTATACACACTAAATTGACGTTCATATATTTTTCTGTGATTCTCTAAACATACCGGTCTGAATTTTCTTGGAAAAATGTCAAACCCCACCCATCTGGGGTTCCCAGAGGTTTAAAACAAACACCAGGAATCATTTATAAACGCTGTTTGATTCAGATCTGCTTTCTGCTGTGTGGAAACATGCTGATAGTACCTTAGGTAGGCTTGATTTATCTCACTTGGGGAGATCGGTCAGCAAGTTTTGAGGTGGTTCAGCGTGCCATGAAAGGCAAATTAAGTGCACCTGCAGTATTTTGAGTCCTAAACACACATACACACACACACACACACACACACACACACACACACACTGAACACAAAGTGCACCATCTGGTCTTGGTGGAGTGTGTAAAATGACTAAGCGTAGTGTGATAAGTCAGACAGTTTTCTCTCTGACTGCTCTTTGTTGTTTTGATGCCGTTTGGATTGCGGCTCTTTGAGGAAACGCCATGAAGAAGAAAATCAGAATATTTAAACCTCATCCCTCTCTTACCTTTTGTCACTGACCCACCAGTTTCCATTTGTTCAGCTGGCAAAGTGTTGCTGAAGTATGGCTTTAATATTTCTCACTTCAGTCCGCTGTGTGTGTGTGTGTGTGTGTGTGTGTGTGTGAGTGAGAGCCATCGCTTTCTGCCTCGCAGCCTTTTGTGAATTGTAACTTTACATGATCTCACCAGCTTATTCCTGACTGTCTGACACATTTAAAGAAACACTTAAAGAAAAAATCAGCACTAAATCACATTTTTTGAGCTTTAAACATGGTTATATGGCTTCTATATAGTGAATAGCATTGATCCTGTGAAAAGAGGATGTGAGGTAGTAGAGGACATGAAAAAACAGGCGCTCTGTGGTTGGCAGGTACAATAATACCTAAAAAAAAATACTTGGGATATTCCCTGCCAAGACACGGGAGGTACATATGAGGAAGTAAAGGCATGAATTCCCCAGAGAAAAACCACAGCACAGATTGAAGGAAGGAATATCCCTCCCTAGTATTTTTTGAAGCATTAATCCTGTATTTCATTTCAACATTTTTTTCGAGTTAAGCCTCGCCTCTGCTTCCAGGGGCAGGAAATCGTTGTTGCTGCTCTGCTCTCTACGGGACGAAACTTCTGTCACTTCTCCACTTCATTCCCAGTCAGCGTAGAGATGGCTGATCACTTTTCGTATCTTTCAGAGAGTTTACACACCCTTTAATCACTGAGAGAAGCTTTGAAGTTGATGATTTGTAGACTGTAGCAACGCCATCAGTGCTTTTTTCCAACGGTGCTCAAGAAAGATGGGGGGCGGGGGGGGCGGGGGGGGGGGGGGGGCGGGGGTCTTTCACACACTTCAAACCATCTTTTGTTTTCTAAGGCAATATACGCATCTGTTCTGTAAGACTCTGATGGAATATGATTTATTCCATGCAAAGCTGAAGTCAACCTTTCAGTGTAATTCTCAAAGACTCCCATTCTGATTTACAATGCTAACTGTGTTGTACAAAAACTACAAAACTAGCAGTGCTGTAGCTAAGAGTTTATCTCTCTCACTATCTTCTTCTTTCTTTTACTTTTATTTATTTATTTAAAACGGACAATGTACAGTTCAAACATAAATGTCACCGTTTGATGCACTGTACCAGATTATAGCTGCAAGCTAATTCACATCTGTAGTCCCTTGGCAGGTCAAAGCAAAGAAACAGCACAATAACAAACAGTACAGCGTAAAAACAACATACAAAGTTATACAAAAAAGAACACACAAGACACAAAATACAAAACTACACAAAACTACACTATCGCTCTCTCTGTCTCTCGTTGCTGATTTTTGGTGGATTTTTTGTTGAGTTTTGTCATTGTTGCTGGTGCATTGGTGTTGGGGAATTTTTCAGGTATTTTTAGGTACTTTTTATTGAAAAACTTTCAGTCAGTACACGTGCAGGCTTTATACGCCCTTTTATAAAAGCTCTAATCCTCTTGAGGACATTCATTACTATGATTATGGAGACTTGCAAAGTAAATGTCTCTCTTTCTCTCTCTCTCTCTGGTAGGCGATATCACACAGAAAGGCTATGAGAAGAAGCGGTCCAAGCTGATCGGAGCCTACCTCCCTCAAGCACCAGGTAAACATGACTTCATACAGTAGTAGTACAGTAATTTCTGTCTGTGGGAGTTGCTGTCCTCACTGAATGAGAATTATTATTATTATTTTTTATTTTTATTTTTTTCAAAAATCTGTTTATTAAAATTCAGTGTGAAAATACAATATATGACATAAATTAACTAGAAGGGCACTCGGAGAGCGCAGACCTCCGCCAAGGTTCGTGCTATTATTGCTTGTTTGTGAGTCGGATCCGGATCTGCTCCAAAATGTAATGGGTTCTTCCTTGGCCCATGCTACACCCTTCCTCGAAGTTTCATGAAAATCGGGCCAGTAGTTTTTCCGTAATCCTGCTGACAGACAGACAAACAGACAAACAAACAAACGGCACCGAAAACATAACCTAACATATGCAGAATGCATATCAATGCGAGTCACAATCGACTTTGAACAGATATTAAACATGGCCCTAAACAAAAAGGACAAACACAGACAGTTGAATGAGAATTTCCTTCATGTTACTGAGACTGTTTTTTTTTACAAGTAAAACTATCCCAAAAAAACCTGAAATGAAGGAGCGTTTGGGTTTAGCTTTCTTCCAGCAGGACTTCCACAGTGACAAGAGCTGATCTAGCACTGATCCAGGATATTTATGGCATAAGTGTTGGTCATGAATTTCACTAAGCATCACTCACTGAAACTTGTTAATACTCAGCAGTATAATAGACGGTTGTTATTGTGCGTTATTCTGTCCGACCACAAATGCAGTTAAAATCCCATTTCCAGTAAGAGATGAACTCCCTGCATTAGACTGGCTGCTGAGGATGGGACTGGAACGCCACTGGAGACCAGTAGACTCACTGGCACTGCAAAGGCTATTACTGGAATACACTGGTGTGGTGTGTGTGTGTGTGTGTGTGTGTGGGGGTGTGTGTGTGTGTGTGTGTGTGTTACTGGGGTGGGGGAATGTCAGGAAGTGCATTATGGGAAGGAATGAGGGGTGTGGGATGGAGAAAATGTGTGGTATTCACATCCAGGCGCAGTGGGGGGTCGTCCTGAGTTCGCTATGGGGGGGCTGGATGACACACACACACACACACACACACACACACACGCACGCCAGCATCGTCCCAGCCCCACACTCCTCATTCGTTCCTGTAATGCACTTTTTAGCATTCCCGCACACCAGTAATACACACACACACACATGCACACATGCACACACACACACATTTGCACACATGCATACACACAATACTCCCTTTCTCTCTTTTTCAGACGCTCTCTCACTCCCTCACTTGCACACACACACACACACTCGCATAAACACAATACTCCTTTTCTCTCTTTGTCACAGACACACTCACACACTCACACACACACACACACACCCCGTTTCCTTCACTGTGATGTATTTCAGCTCATGCCCTCTAAGGCCTGTTAATCCCAGCTGCTTGGTGTACAGTCAAGGCAAGTCAGTTCCATTAAAGCGTTTACAAGGTTCAAAGTAACGCGATTTCCCCCAGTAACCCAGATTTACATGGCTTTACTTGAAAAGCTGGCTTAGTTTACTCAGAGAGAGCGGTGACATAATGAGATGTTGGTCTGCTCAATATCAGGAAAAAAAAAAGTCCCAATATGTTGCAGTAATTGTGGCAGCGCTCCAATGGTTTCTGTTGCATAAGGAAATTATGTGCTAGCAAGGTTGTCTGTACCAGGCGGCGCGGACCGAGGCGAAGAGCTGATGCAAAATTTGTTGTAAATACTGGTAACTGATAGAAGTAATAGAATATTTAATATCCCTTTAATTTCTGTGCTGTATTTGACTTGTAACTGATAATTTCACCACTGATCCATCTGATTGATTTAGTGTTTAGATAATGTCAGCTTAGCTAGCTAACCATACCATCACTGTCTTGTTGTTAAACTGATTAGCACACTAGCTAACGTATCTAGTAGAAGCTAGCGTTAGCTGTGGCTAGTAGTTGCATACTACTATAAACATCAGTTGTTTTGCCAAGTTAGCCTGCTGGCTAGTTAGCGAGCTAACAAAGCCAAACCTGAGCTGTTTGTTCAGTTTAACCTAGCGGACTCTTCTCAACCTGACTCTTCTCACTTTTACTTAGAACATGATTGAACAGATCTACACCACACCACAAGAGTCTTTACAGATCTCTCTTTTACTAGCCCAGTTGTTATATTTTTAGCCATTATTTGTGCACAGATAATTTCAATGGACGTCCATCACGGAGCCAGCCGGTGTTGCTAAAACAGCTAGAGTCCCTAAAGAAGAGCTTGGTGGCCAAGCCTGCGCAAAGGATTATATTTTTTTACAGTAGCCGTTCAAAATGAAATTAAATGATTCTTGCCGATATGCCAAAATTACACAAATTGTGGGAAACTAAAATAACAATATACGATCACCAAGACAAACTCGTGTACTAAACATTTATTGTATTTGGCAAAGTGATTTTGATAGCTGCTTCTAAAATCAACTTTATTTATTTTTGAGGTCTAACTTCATAAAGACTTGCTCACAGTAATGCTGTTCCTAATGCAACGGTAATATAATCCAGTGGTTATACCTTTGTGTGTGTGTTGTCTTTGTGTGTGTGTGTGTGTGTAGATGTGTTAATCTGGCTTTTGTCCAATGTGTGTGATCTACGTACTGTATGTGTCTCTAGATGGAGTCAAACTTGGCAAGGAGAGAGAGAGAGAGAGTGTGTGTGTGTGTGTGTGTGTGTGTGTGTGTGTGTGTGTGTGTGTGTGTGTATGTGTGTGTGTGTGTGTGTGTGTGTGTGTGTGTGTGTGTGTGTTTGTGTGCGCAGGTAAACACAGGATCCAAGCCAAGTGAGGTCAGTTTTTTTCCCCCCATCTTTCAGCCCCAGGTTTACACACTGTTTAATATTTATGTATTTTTCCTCTGAGAACATTCACACACCATTCATCTCCTGTTCAGAACAGACCGTGAACAGTGTAATCTGAACTTTTTCTTTTTGTATTTGTTCAGGCCTGCGTTATCTTCTCTCCGTTCTCTTTGATCTGGGAACAAACTACAAGCGTTCAGACATTAACATTATACACTAAGAGCAGCTGAGAGCCTCTAAACCAGAGATAAAACAAAGAGTTTGCTTCCAAAATGAGATTTACACCGCTGGAAAACTTTTACGAAAGTGGGAAAAAAAAGTTTAAAAATGACAGACCACAACTTTTTACTTCTTTGTCTTTTTCTCTCACACTTCTTTCTCTCTCCTTGTCTCTATTTTTCTTTTTCACTCTTTCTCTCTCTCTCCTCCTTTCCCTTTCCCTTTTCCTCTCCCTTCTCTCTCTCTCTCTCTCTCTCTCTCTCTCTCTCTCTCTCCCTCCTTCTCAGCATGATAGTAGTTATTGATCGCTGTCCTCTGGGCTTGGTGGCAGCCACCTTCCACTCTGTCACTGACAAACACACCATCTTTAAGTCTTCACCAGTCTCCATATCCACTGGTTCTCAAACTAGGGTCCGGGGACACCCGTGGGTCCTCGAGGGGGTTCCAGGGGGTCCCCAGTGAAATCAGGACTGGTTTCACTTCACCGTTATTTTATTAACTAAAAGTTATGATGATGAGAGAATGTATAATATCTATTCTGATTGGAGGTTTCACTCTTTCCACTGTTATCTCCCCACCAACATTATAGATAGTGATGCATATATATAAATCTGCACATTCTGTACACATGTAATCGAATATACAGTATATTTGATAACCTGAATAGCTTTTTACAATGCAACTCTACTCTACGAAACAGGGTTAGCAGTACAATATGCAACAACAATTAATTTCCTGTTGTAATTTTTCTTATTCTACTCATTTATAATTTCAAAACTTTCATTAGCTGTGCTCAATCAGAAATAAGCTGTTTTTTCCAGCTTTGTTACCTTATTTTGTTTTTAAAATTGATCTAAATTCACCAGGTAGCATTAAAAACAGTCTTTAAATTTGGCTTATTGAAACCTGTGACTAAAGAACGAATATGTAGGAGCGTCATGCTGTGAAAAGAAACACAATAACAGGGAAGGAGAGAGAAAGGAAGGATGTATTGTTTTTTTAGAGAGCAAGTTGAGTGAGTGAAGAGGGGGAATCCATCTCCTCCCGTCTCTCCAGAGGAACCAGGGGAAGTGAGGTATTTCCCAGACCTGTCATATCTCCCAGCACTATCCGGTAGCCGCTGTACGGTCGGCTAATCAACTTTCAGCTTCTCTCCTGAGCGCCGGGCGGAGAGCTCTAATGAAGACAGACGAGGGCGGAGGTGTGAAGTGGAGACGGATGGTCGTAGATCAGCAGCTCTAAAGCGGTCGTAGCTGTCAGCAACGGGACGGTTATTATCACCAGAGTTATTGATTGGTGTGTAGGGAGCTTGTTTTGTGTGTATCTGTGAGTGTGTGTGTTTGTATCTGTGTGTGTGTTCCTAGTTTTATTAGCTCACATGGCGCGCTTGAGTCAAGAGATTTCCACAAAGATGAAATTCATTTTATGTTCTGTCTTCAGAATGAAATTAAATATGAGCTAATGGTTTTAAAATCAGCAGTCACTGAACATTAATATGTTGCACTGCAAAAAATGTAATCATTTATTCTAGCATTGGGTCTTAAAGTTGTATTTTTCTCAAAAGAAGTGACAAAATCAGCCGATGGTGTGAATAAATTCACTTTTTCTTGTCATTTTCTTGATACTAGTGGAGTGATCTGCCGTGTTTCAAGATTAAGAATAATAAATAAATAAAAATAAAACCTGCACTGGAAACAAGTAGAATTTTTTCACCCCATAGGCAGAATGTTTCACTTGTTTTAAGAAAAACAAGATTTTAACAAAATGAGACCATGACTCTGACCATGACTTGTGAAGATGGATATTCTGTGCAGTGTCACACACCCTTGAGTGTAAACAGCATGTGGATAGTTGTGTGTGTGTGTGTGTGTGTGAAAGTTTGTATGTCTATGTGTGTCTAATGTGTCATGTATAGGCGTGGATCTTTGTGTACCTCCACCCTGTCTTCATCTGTGTGTGTGTGTGTGTGTGTGTGTGTGTGTGTGTGTACCCTTGCTGAGTATCTAATCATTGCTGAGTCATGCTGTGACCTCATCCCTCCAGGTGACTCCAACAGGAGACAGGCTTAATTGACCAGAGACGGTGGTTTAAATCCAACTTAACGCGCCGTCAAACACAAATCATGTCCCGTCAGCGGCTGAAATGAGGTCTGCTCTCTGAATGCAAATCATTTCCTCAGAAGCTGCTGAATTGTCCAGCTCGTCCCAAGGGGGTTATTATATTTTATCATAACCCTAAATCCATATGTGCTAGACTTATCCAAACACACTTAACTGCTGTTAGTGATTGCAATAAGTTCTTCTACTGAGTATTAATGGACGGGTGTGTATGCTTACACAACCAAGGTGTTTCCCATTTTTAATGAGATAAGATGAAACTTTAATAATCCCCATGGGGAAATTGGGTTATTGCATCAGGAAACAGTAGAAGGAGACAGCACAAGGCAAGGCAAGTTTATTTATATAGCACATTTCATACACATCGACAATTCAAAGTGCTTTACATGAATAAAAGAAAAATAAAGACATAGGTAATAAAAGATATAAAAAATTAAAGTGCATTGAATCACATTTTAAAAAGACATAAGAAGATATAAAAGATAAAAAAAGATAAAGATATAAAAGATAAAAAATATATATATAAATATTCCAGTGCAGATAAGCGTTGCCCTAAATTTCTTAAAAAGCCATGGTTAACAGAAAAGTTTTAAGCCCTGATTTAAAAGAACAGAATATAAACAGAAAAATGGAATGTAGAGCAAATTTATATAGCAAATGGGGGTTTATATTGACAATATCAGCACTAGAATGTTGAATAGAATATGAAAAAGTATAGTTAAAAGTATGGATTACTGCATTATTATGGTGTTCAATACAACAGCAGTGGAACTTACCAAGACAGAGAATGAGTGCAGAAGATGTACACCATGAAAACTGGTACCATTATGTACCGAAAATAGGACATGTATTGTTAGAAATGGGTAGCCTTTTACTTGTACCTTGATTGAATCGGTTACTATATGCAGTTTAAAGTGAAAGAAGTCCGATATAATGGATTTTCATGTCAGACCTTGGTGTAATAGAAGCTCTAAAATTTGAAAGGGTCCATAGATTTTTGATATCTGCTGTATTTTCCTATATACTGCTCTCATTTGTACCTCAGCCCATCCATCATGTAAAACCAGGATTTCTCCCTACCATTCCCACACCGCAGGAAGTCTGCATTAAATTACACGTCTGCACACTGATGGTTATGTCCATGTTTTATTTAAGCAATAAACCAGCAAGCGATATTAGAACAGCTAAGAGGCGTTGTTCACAAATTGGAGTAAAACCCTTAACTCTTCTAAAATTGCTGTAAAGTGGTGTGTCCAGTGGCTTACTGCTTAACTGTGGTAGAAAGAAAGGTAAATGTGGTCAATAAACAGCTATATTTTTCATTTTTAGTTTTATTTTTAATCAATAATAACGTAATAACAAGTAAATGTTTATCTTCCACCAAGCAGTATAGCTTTTGAACAGTAGCTAAACATAATGGTTGCAAAGTGACTCATGAGTGGTGATTTTTGATTAGCACAGTAGCATTTATTTACCTTTTGTCAGGTATTTTACAGCTTCGAACATGACTCAGCCAATCAGAATTGAGGACTGGATCTGTTTTATAAACCGTCTCATTCACCATCTTGCCTATTCAAGTCAAGTCTATTTCTATAGCCCTTCACCACAAAAGAAAAGCATTTCTCATTTCCCCCGAGCCAACCTAGATCTAACTAATCAACAATCAATCACAAAACAAAACGATGCAATACAGTGTGCAACAAAATAAAACACAAGGAAACTAATTGATTGTGATATTTCAGATTGGTCCTAGAAACACACGCAGTTCATAA